>NC_090649.1:176129664-176227164 GCF_040937935.1 Hyperolius riggenbachi | reverse complement strand
CTGGTACCAATATAATTTACTTATATTAAATTAGTTGAAAAAAAAAACGAATAAATACAGTAGTATGGCTGCCTCTATTCTTGGCAAATGACATTTTGGTAGTATGATACAAGTTCTGTTGGCTTTCCTGTTTCCTCAATAAGGTTCTTTTCAGAGTGTTATAGTAACACTTTTTGCAGTATTTCTATATGTGTACATTTCAAGACCAAAGCAATTTTCACTGCCCATTCACTTCTCATTGACTTGCATAGATGAATATATATACCCCTGGAGCAATAAGTGGTTGGCTAACACCTTGCTTCATATTCTGATAACGCTCATTAATCAGTAATTGTGGAATGTGGATAGAAATGGCATAAACACATCTGAGGTATAAAACAACATAAAGTTCTTTTGGCATGACTGCTGCATGCTTGGAAATGGTTATATTCCTGAGGCATCACCCATGGATAACAGCCACAGTCTACTGAGCTTGCAATAACCACTGTTGCTCAGATATTGTCAGGGGAATAAGCCTACTCCAGGCAAACTTCTTATTGAATGTGGAAGGATTACAGCCATTGTTAGATTTCTTTTGAGAAATTGCTTATGACTTAGCCCAGTGAAACAAACTGTAATGTTTTCCAACTCAATACAAAGGAAAAATGAGTTTGCCTTGAGCTGGACTTTTATTGTACATTGCCTATTATGTCCCATGTAAGTGACACAGTAACACTTTGCATGTGCAGTTTGGAATGCAATTTTTTAAATTGCTTTCTAAATAGCTTGAACAGAAAACAAGGGATGCAGGACATGTAAATATTAAATTAGGGCAAATGTTTTAACGGTTCCTCAGGGTATGAGAAAAGCAAGTGATTCTGCAAACCTGGCCAAAAATGATTAAACATTGTTTCCTACTTGAGTACCTGGTAAAAGATTGCAACCTTCCTTGCAGCTACACAACTCCTTGTCCACCGTTCAGCAACATTCACTTATAGTCTGACATGAGTCTGCTAAGGGCTATAATCCCACGCCTCCTTAAAGGTAAACAATTTGTAGTAAATCCAGGCCAGGTTTGCACGATCACCCATGTACTCCTAATGGGTTTGGAGAACCTTGGCAAATTTGGCCTGTTGGAGCTGGGACTTGAATGATGCATCCAAATCGACAGTGGAGTTGGTGTATATATTATCCTTGTTGCAGCCCTCCCACTGCCATATTGGGGTTGCACAGTTCTGTTTACACTTTTTCTATGCTAATAACGTTTTGCTGGTATCAGAATAACTTAAGTGCGTTCACCCCCTCCATCCAGAATTTAAGTTATGTACTCTGTTAACTAATACAATTTTCATCACAATGATTTGATGAGGGCTCAGTAACATTTTAGTGGTGCCTCAAGACCTCATCTGCAACCATCACAAGTGGCATTTACTAGCTTTGGTTTGCTGTTGAGTTGAGGTTTGATGTTCTTATACTTCTGTTTTATGGGTGATGCTCAAGATATTTAAACTCTCATATGCTTCTCTGCCTGTGGCAACACAATTTTATGAGCTGTCCACAGTGGCTATACTAACCACACCTAAAGATTACTTGTAGGGTTCACCAAATCTGGTCACGGTAAAACGTTTATAGTAATAATATGGGTAATAAGGTGTAAACCTTTAGACAAAAAGGTAGGGGAAAGAACAAAAAGACCATTTATAAAACTGTAATCCAAAAAATATATCGGAAAAATGCCACAGTAGACAGAGTTTGAAGCACCCTTAACAGATTAAGATATCAAAAATCAATTAAAATAACGTTACAAGGCTTTCAATGTGCAAAACCATAAAAGTTTACTAAGCACTTAGGCCCAGTTCACATTACAAACGCGGACGGCTATGCATGCGGAACGCAACGCATGCGAACGCATGCCATTCGCGTTTGTATGCGTTGCGTGGCTTATCCGATCACTGAAAAGTGAATGGGACAGCCTCGCGTTTTTGCAAAAAATGCGTGCAGCATGCGTTCCCGAACCGCATGCAGTGTAAGCATCAGACAGGGCACTCTATGCACTGTCTGTCGTGCGTGTCGGCCTCCTGCACGCGTTTCCAAAATGCGGGTGGAAACGCGTGCAGTATGAATGGGGCCTTACAGTAGATGACTAGTTGTGTGGGCTACTCCTTGCTTCATCAGGTAATCTGTGTCTGTAATTAGTAAACGCACTCATAATAATATACATTTCTGTGCAAAAATGCTGCAGTATGTATGTAAAATTATATCACAAATGGAATTAGAAGATTGAGCTACAAAGCCTGTGTATATATATATATATATATATATATATATATATATATATATATATATATATATATATATATATATATATATATATATATATATATATATATATATATATATATATATTATATACATGCACATGCACATAGATAGATGGATTAATTTAAATAAGTTGGCCTGGAGCACTTGCAAGCCTCTAAATAAATTTGCTGCTAAAGGGTTACAAGGGAATAGCCAAACATCTGTACCTACTAGTGTTGTCCGGATCATGAACGATTCGGATCTTTGATGAATAATCATGAATAATCAGGTGTCCCATTCCTTTGTGAAGGCAGTCAATAGTTTGCTCGCAGTATGCTACAATGAACTAGGCACAATGGCTCTACATTTGCTTTTATTACATTTCTGGGGTCTCTTGAGATGTTTATCCCCACTTGAGCAGATGAGAATAAGACATAGGTTTGTAGCCCAGAGGGTCTAGGGTCTAAAGCTGAGTAAACACGTCCGATAAAGATCGTTCAAAAACGAACGATAACGACAATCGGACCGATAATCGTACGTTCCAAATTTTCCGAAGATCGTTTTTTTTGGACGATAACGACGGTTATCGTTTAATCCGACCGATCCAACCCGGCGGATTTTTTTGAAAGATAATCGTTCAATCGTTGCAGTGTGTACAAAGATCGTCCGATAATGATTATCTGTGGAGTACTACGCATGTTCTTATTGCCTGTCATAACGTCACTTCCGTTTGCGCACGCATTTTTTTATCGTTCGTCGTTCAGTACTTTATACTTATATCGTTCACGTGTGTACACAATCGTTCATTACGAACGGTCTTTTCGGTCTAATTTGAATATCGTGTAAACGTCACGAATCGTTCGTAACGAACGATCTTTATCGGACGTGTATACGAACCTTTAGACTAATAACTGTGTAGACATTGCAGCTTTGTCATTGCATTTCATTTGTAATACAGCTCTTGGCAAATACTACAAAATGCAATGTTTGTAGAGTGTACGGTATGTGTTCTTATCATGACTTTTAAGAATCGCAGGCACTAATTATCTGGTGAAAAGCCAAGTGACCCAGGAAATGTTTTCTTAGCGGCCTATTTTAGAGATGTCATCATCTTAAAACAGATCACCTCTTTACTTTGTTTTCCAGTTTTTAAAGCCAGATCTATACTTGTTTATACCACACTTAGAAAAGGGTAAAAAATGAATCGGGTCCATGAACGGGGTACAATAAAATGGTCATCAGAATCCTCATTCAATTGAATGGAGTAACTAACCACTACACAGGACTGTTCTCCCCTTTCTGCAACTTTGTGAGTGCCACTTTATAAATATGGCAAATGTCTCTGTAGTGCCAGTAAATAACAGTATGGAGGCGATCGCAGAAAAGTGGCAGCTAAACTGATTGCCGTTTTGTTAAATCTGTGGATCTAAAGGTCCCATTTATTTGGAAAAATGAAAATGACAACTGTTTTTGTGCTGAACAGGCAATTTTAAATAAGCATGTTTTTTTTTTCCCTCTATTGCTTTGGCAATACTCAGGCGCGTCGCTAGGGGCAGAGATCCTGGGCAAATGCCCTGAACCCCTAGCACTGTTCCCTGAATTTCATGGCTCCATGTGTCCAGGCATACTTTCGCCTATGTACAATGTTTTTTTTTTTTTAATTTTAAGCATTTTAATCTATTACTTTTAGCCATAGAACCCTGAGCAAGTATGCAGCAGATCAGGCCTTTCTTCGGATCTGACAAGAGTAGCTTCATGCTTGTTTCTGGTTTTATTTAGACACTATTCAGACACTACTGCAGCCAAATAGATCAGCAGGGCTGCCAGGCAACTGTTATTGTCTAAAAGGAAATAAATATGGCAGCTTCCATATTCTTCTCACTACAGTTGTGCTTTAAATAAATTCTGTAATGAAAAAAAGTTCCCCTGGGGGTACTCTCCTTGGGTGGGGGAAGCCTCCGGATCCTATTGAGGCTTCCCCTGTCCTCCTCGGTCCCACGGCGGCAGCGAAAATCCTCCCGGAGCGGCGGCGATGTAAATATTTACCTCCCTGGCTCCAGTGCAGGCACAGTATTCGCTCTCTGCACGGAGATGGGCGAAAATAGCCGATCTCCGTCAGGCCGCTCTACTGCGCAAGCACAAGTCGCCTGCGCAGTAGAGCGAACCCGACGAGATCGGCTACTTTCGCCTATCTCAGTCAGAAGAGCCGCAACCGCGCCCCTGCTGGAGCCAGAAAAGGTAAATATTGCACAGCCCAACAATTGTCGCCTGTGCGCTCCGTGGGCTGCAGCGAGACCACTGTGGGACACCGGAGGACAGGGGAAGCCTCAATAGGGTCCAGAGGCTTCCCCCTACTTTTTTTTCAGTACAGGTTTTCTTTAAAGAGGAACTGTAACCAAGGAATAAACGTCGTCCCAATCAGTAGTTGATACCCCTCTTTCCCATGAGAAATCTTTACCTTTTCTCAAACAGATCAGGGGGGTCTGTATCGCTGATATTATGGTGAAACCCCTCCCACAGTGTGATGTCAGGACCTAGGTCCTGACAGTTTCTCGTCTGTAAAACTTGTTGCATTGTGGAAAATAACAGCTGTTTCCAGCAGCCAAGCAACCACTATCTCCCTCTGTGCATATGTATATCAATTACAAAAAAAAACAAACATTTTAGCCTATCGCATTATTGTGGTTACAGTATAAATAGTGGCAGTTGGTGCTGTCTGTTTTTTTTTTTTTTTTCATGTCTGCCAGTAGTAAAGATGATTATGTGCAGGCTCGTTGTGTATCAAACAACATGAACAAATAACATGGCGAATGTCAATAATTTCTTTATCTCTCTTCTACTCCTTAACCTGTTGCCGCCCGCGTCACGCCAATGGGCGTTGCTGCGGCGGCAGCCCCAGGACCGCCTAACGCCAATTGGCGTAAAGTCCTGGGTCTGTGTTTTGCAGGAGATTGTGCACAGGATGCGCACGCATCTCCTGCTTGGTGAGTCTCCGAGCGGCGGTTGCTGCTCGGGAGACTGATAGACGGCGTAATCGCCGTCTATTTACAAGTACAGCGCTGCGATCAGCAGCATCGCTGTACTGGGGACTAGGGATGGTCGGAAATGCAAATTTCCGATTCCGCGGTAATTCCGCATTCCGCCATTGCCAAATACCGATTCCGCTTTCCGCTTCCAATTTCCGCATTCCAATGCGGAATTTCCGCCGGAAATCGCGGAAATTCCACCCGACTTTAACATCGATTTTCTCAAAAACTATAAGGTCTTTTTGAAAACTTTTTTTTGCATCTTGTTTAGAAGATTCTGTTTAATAAACCCTGAAAATTTGGTGTTTCTAGGATTTACGGGGGCTTTGCTATTAACCACTAAAGTCGGCGGATTTTTACTTTAATATAAATGCAGAAAATAGGCAGATGCAGATTTTCTGCATTTTATATTACAGTAAAAATCTGCCGACTTTAGTGGTTAATAGCAAAGTCCCAGTAAGTCCTAGAAACACCACATTTTCAGGGGGTATTAAACTGAATCTTGTGAACAAGATACAAAAAAAGTTTTCAAAAAGACCTTATAGTTTTTGAGAAAATCAATGTAAAAGTCGGGCGGAATATCCGCGATTTCCGGTGGAAATTTCCGCAATTTCCAGCGGAAATCCACCTAACGCACTTCCGCGGAATCCGAATGAGCATCCCTACTGGGGACAGCCCTGTGACACGGCTGTCCCCTCCTGAGCAACAGAGGTGATCAGCTGTCATAGGCTGAAGCCTATGACAGCTGATCACGGGGATTGGCTAGCGGGAGGAGGGAGGGGGGTTTACAATTGATAAAAAGAAAAACACAACATTTTTGAAAAAAACAAATAAACAATGAAACAAACAAACATTGGGGGGCGATCAGACCCCACCAACAGAGAGCTCAGTTGGTGGGGAGAAAAGGGGGGAAGAATCACTTGTGTGCTGTGTTGTGCCGCCCTGCAGCTTGGCCTTAAAGCTGCAGTGGCCAATTTACTCAAAAATTGCCTGGTCTTTAGGGGGGTTTAACACTGCAGTCCTCAAGAGGTTAACTTCTCACTTTGCAATGTATTGATTTATTTTTTTCCCCTTTTCTCTAAAATTCCGCTTTAATTCTTACATAACTAGTGGAAAGCAAGCAGGAATGAATGATGATTTTTAAGTGTATGTCTATGGAATGAATGCTGTACAGTGGTGATTTATGCCATCCTTATCTGTGTGTGACCCCTCTCAGATGTCATTTTTCATCAACATGAAGACGTAGGGCAGCAAGAAATAGAATATGATGTCATTCACCAACTGGAAACACCACAGAACGAAATGACTTTCAATCCGTATTCTTCTTCTTGTAATATGTGCTTGTTGTTTCTTTGCTTATTGTCTGTCCTACTTCTTCCTGCCATAAAAAAACATAGATCATGAATAGGCTGTGGATCTGTGACATTTATTTTATAGCTTGCAGCAGGAGCCTCTGCTAATATTTTTTCACCTGAGTTGTGAGGTAATTTTCTGGTGTCTTGTCACTAACACTTCCTGTAAGAAGACATGATCCGCACCAAGCATTCCATTAACAGCTAACTACTGTTCACCCAGCACACCGCAGAGCAGCACAACACAATTTATAACTCCCTTCCCAAGTGGATAGGACAGAAATTATTCATGATTAACTTAAGGCCTCTGTCTAGAAGCATTCTAGCCTGCTGAGTCTGGATTGAATTGGCGTTAGGGGTTTGACATCTCTGCATCTCTGTTCTTATGTTGTGGATATGGTTAGAAATGCAGAGTTTAGTGTTTATTCCTATTGATTTGTGCTATTATGTGAGCAGATAACCAGAAGGTTTTAAAAGTACCAATTTTTTCCTGCTATTTGGATATGTGCATCATTACTATAGGTAGAAAAAAAAAACCGTAACGCGTACCTGAAGTGAAATTCGTTAACAAAATATGCTCTGGAGAGCTTATATAAGTCTCTCCTAAATCATCTTGCTTTCATCCAAGAATGCTGCCCACCATGACAATGAGCATCCGACCCGACTGCAGGGAGGAAGCTTTGTGGGTGCCTCGGGTCAAATGCTCATTGTCACAGTAGGCTTGAGGCAAAATGGGGCAGCGTTTCTGAATAAAATAAGATATGTCCTGTTGAGTTTATCTAAAGCTCTTCTAAATCATTAAAGAGAATCTGTAATGTGAAAAACATCCCTCTGGGGGATACTTACCTCAGGAGAGGGAAGCTTCTGGCGCTACTGCGCCTGCCCTGGATCCCAGAGAGGTAAATAAATCAAGCTTTGTCAAGCTTGTCGGGGGAGGATTTGGGGGGACCAGCGCTGGATTGCCTGCAGCTACAGGGGAGGGGGAAGCCTCATTGGGACCCTGAGGCTTCCCCCTCCCGAGGTAAGTATCCCCAGAGGTTTTTTTTGTAAGTATAGAGTTTCTTTAAGGTAATTTACAAGTTACAATTTTACTTTAGAGGAACTTTAACCAAGGATTGAACTTTATTCCAATCAGTAGCTGATACCCCCTTTCCCATGAGAAATCTTTTTTACCTTTTCTCTAATAGATCATCAGGAGGCTCTGTATGGCTGATATTGTGGTGAAACCCCTCCCTCAGTGTGATGTCATCATCATGGTCCTGACAATTTGCTGTCTGTGAGCCTTATTGCATTGTGGGAAATGACAGCTTTTTCCAACTGCCAAGCAAACAATATACCCCTCCCACAGTGTGGGAGGGGTTTCACCACAATGTCAGCCATACAGACTCCCCTTATTTGTTGTGTGTATACTTCATCCTGCTAACAATTACTGAATCTGAGAGAACCTAAGCGCTTTGAGTCCTATGGGAGAAAAGCGCTATAGAAATATTGTTGTTGCTGTTATCTCCCTCTGTGCATAGAACTCTCAGTAACAAATATTCTGTACAGATCACCTGGCAGAGCTAAAGATGTCACCGCCAGTAATACATTTCAGAATGTAAATCAGGGAGAGGAAAGATTTTGCAGTGGACAGTTACAAGTGTATATTGTAAAAAATAAGCAATATATTCATTGTTATTTTCACTTCACTTCTTCTTTAGGTTTACTTTAAAGAAGTCCTCTAGTCACATCATGCATTGAATAATTACGACATACTAGCTGCTCTACTTTTTCTGCATTATCATGGAAGTGGGTGTGGATATAGTATAGTGAACATATAAAAACACTTCTGGTACAGCCATGATTTACATTTGCTCTAATTTGTTCACTTTACATGCCAAGCTTTGTTGCAGATATGCTTGATTGACAGATTTTGTATTGTTGGGATGGCGCTGTTCCTTTGCTGCTTTTTTTTTTACCCATATTAAAAAAAGACAATTGCAAATCAATATTAACACTTGCACTCAAATCTTAAACTTGCAGCAACACAACACACATCAATAAAAACTGCCAAACAAGATGGAGGATTTAGTTCTCTAAAAATGCTGCAGTATTCTTGAATTAAGCCAAACCATTAGAATAGTCAAGAATACCTTCCTTAGGATTGTTCCACTCATACCAGTCAGCATGTAAGCAAGGCAGTTCATGCATACAACATGAAATTACGACTGTCAGCAGCTGGGTTATCCAAGGCAAGGTCTATCCAGGCGGCAATCAAACAAGGTAGTTATCCAGGCAAGGGTCGGTCCAGGCAGAAAACAAGAAAGGTTAAGATACGAGCAAGGGTCAAATTCCAGAGGTTCCAACAGATAAGCAATGTAACAGCACCCAGCGAGAAGCCAAAGCTAATGCTATGATTGGCAATGTGTGACTGACATGAAGGGAACCTCTCACATTGTGTACCTAAATACAGGTACACAACCAATCAGTGGCCGGCCACTCACACAGCAACCAATCATGCATCAGTATCCCTGCCTGTGAATCCGCTGATAGAAGTTCAGCTGACCATATACACAGCCCTGCCTAAGTGTCAGCTGACTAACATGTCAGCTGACATGAAGTCCTGCGTCTCCTAGCAACATAGGAGACGCATCTAATCGGGTATCGTCGTGTGCGCGAGAGAGCTGCGCCAACCCAGAAGTGCCAGGACGTGGCTGACTCTCTGCGGAGATGGACGCATCACTGAATCCCAGAGGTAAGTCCCTAACAATCCCTACTACAATGTATGGTGACAATATTTTATTTGGAAATAAAGTTTGTTTTACATCATTCACTAATCACATGCCTATAATTAAATAATAATATACTCTCTTGACATACATATTAAAACATTTTTAGTACTTAATGTATGTAGGTGTAATTTTACTATTTGACCACAAGATTCCCCTTACGCATTACTTCTTATAACCGTAGAATAAGTACGCTTAATAGGAAGTAATGCGTTAGTGTTACTTCGGAAGTGACACAGGCAACTAATTGATGCCCCCGATCACGGTGGCCTAGAAGGGAGATGAATGAATGAGAACAAAGTTCCCATTCATTAATCTAACAATTGGCGGCAGGAGTGGTGGAAACAAGCGAGCAGGAGGCAGCGTGGCGGCACCAATTGAGAATGATCACTGTTTTTGAATAAAATCGGTGATCATTCTCGGCAGACATGCACGGATTGGTTTAGGGGACTTTTGTACCCTGCCACCAATCCCCCCCCCCCCCTGTAGCCGGCACCATCGCATTATTGCGCACTCAGCCCCTCAGACTGCACAGGTGTGAGCCTCAAATCCCTGCTGCCGCAGCAGTGAGGCTCACATCTGGGTGGCAGTAATGGTTAACGAATTACAGCTGATCAGGTAAGTAATTTGAAGCCTCCGCACCCGCCCAGCATCATTAAAGCAAACCTGAACTGAGAATTAAAAGTCAAAATAAACATACACCTGTCATACTTACCTCCCATGTAGTCTGCTCATCAATCTTTCTCCCTCTCCTGCATCCTGTTTGTCCACTGTGATCAATGGAATTCTCCATCCTCCATTTTGAAAATGGCCAGTACCCCATAACAGCTTCTTGGTCAACACACTGTTAAACTGTAATATCACCCACTTGAGCCATATGCACATCAGTTGTCCTTTCAGTTATAACTGACAGCAACTGATATATAACTGACAGCATCTGATGTATTTCAGTTCTGACAAAATCTTGTCAGAACTGGAAGGAATCGTAAGAAAAAAATGGTTAGCTTCTGAGAGTAACTAATGGCGATGTAAGTATGTAATATTCATTTGCAGGTACATCATGTGTTTTAAATAATTTTACTCTGTTCTGGTTAACTTTAGGAGCCTGATATGACAGGATTTGCTTTTTTATACTGGAGGTACTCTAGTTTCGAGGAGGAATACAGCTACCTTGTTAGTTTTGAAACCCACATTAAAACACACACAGCATTTTGTAAAATGCATGTGGGTATTTTGCAGCAGACATGGCTGAATGGTCTCTAAATGAGATGACCACACTTTAGCATTTGGTAGTGTTGTGCTTCAAATTTGATAAAAAGCAAAGGAATGCGTTGGCACCTGAGAAGATATGAATGTTGCGGTCACAGGAAATTGTGTGAGCCCTTGGTTCACTCCACGTTTATTGCCAGCTTCTGAACTCTGCAGGGTATGCTCAGCAATGAATTTAGAGAAATCGGCAAGTTCGGCAAGTTTTGTAGAAAGTAGTAATAGAGGCCAGAACCAACCAATGTTGCAGCTCTTTGTTGTAGTTACTGATGAACGACATTGGGTCCCAGGCAGGTAAATGGCGGGGGGAGACAGTGACGAAGAGCTGACAGCTGTTTCGCGTCCAAAAAATGCTTGTTGACAGCCAGTAATCAGTCAAAGGTGGCCACACACCATACAATTTTTTTAAAAACCTGTTCAATTCAAGAATAGCAATCAATTTTTCTGACTGTAACAATTAAAAAATCTGACTAATATACCACACACCTATGTTCATTTTTTTCCCCAAGCCTGAATAAAATAATTGAAAGCTCAGAAAAAATTATATTGGAACTGTACATCAAGTAATTGACAATCCATCACACACCATACAATTCTTGATAAAGTTGGTCTGAAATTTCCAACATGTCCAATCTCCAAAAATAAAAAAAAAACTGTAAATTCGTTCGGATTTATCGAAAACAAAGAAACGCTCTTGATTTTTCGGGACAACCGATTGAAGTTTTTGAACTGGTGAAAAATTGGATATTTTAATTGTATGGTACTTGGCCACCTTAACACCTATGTTAACTGGCTGTGAACAAATTTTTTTAATTTTTTTTTGTAAGCGAAACAGCCATTCAGTAGTGTCTCCCACCTCCACCCACCAGTCTGGGCACCCTAAGCTTGTGACATACCCAACATTTTTCATCTGCACCTACTAAAAAAGGGCCGCAGCACAGGTTGGTGCTAGTCTCCATTACTTTCTACAGTGTTTAGATTCAACGGCAAATACATTCAGAGGCGGGACAAGGTCCTCCAGCACCCAAGGCTGAGACACCAAAGTGCGCCCCTCTATCCCTGCCACCCCAGCCGTCACACACTGATTGCTATTAGACTAAAAGGTGCCCCAGGGCCCCCACCCCCAACACCTTAATATCTAGTTATCTGGCTTGCAGTCACTGCTCTGTATCCCCTTTTCTTATTTCTTTCTGCTTCAAACACAATTATAAATGACAGCTGAATGAATTGTGCACCCCCTCCTACACTGCGCCCTGAGGCTGGAGCCTCTCCAGCCTATGCCTCGGCCCGGCCCTGAATACATTTTTAATTTTGTGTATTGACTGAAAAGTTTCCGTTTTTTGACGACTCATAAGGCTTACTTCTGGTCACAAATTCAAGTATTTTATAATTAACATGTATTATTAAAGTTAAAATCCACCTTCATTTCACTAGATGTGTAATTGAATGTTATTAAACATTTACTTTCTATATTAAATTTGCAGCAAGCTATGAATTTTCAAAACTGACTGAAGCTAAGATATGCACTTTTCGGCAAACTTGGAATTTATTCCGCATGTAGAATACAGACTGCCTAGAAACTTCCTATCTTGCTGCAGGAGTCCTGACCTACGCAGAGCAAGAGCTTGCCACTCATTTTCCACACCTCAACTAATCCACTGACTGGCAGCAAACCCTCCATAGTCCCGCAGCCTGTTGGCAACCCTGTGTAATAACCATTTTAGATGCTTACACGTAAGCACAATGAAATAATTTCTTTTAACAAATAGGGCTAGCATAAATGCAGTTTCCCTTTAAAGTGGACCTGATCTCTTGCACAGGACAGAAGGAAAACCGAGAGAAATGCACCCTGTATGTATTTAGAGAGTTTATCCTGTCTAATTCCCCCTCATCTGTGCCTAATCACAAGTTGTAATTTGATCTCTCAGCTGTTAGCTGGCTGCCTCAGCAGAGCAACTAATTTGTAATCAGAATCACAATCAGAATCAATTTTATTTCGCCAAGTAAGTTTGCACCTACAAGGAATTTGTCTTGGCAGTTGCTTAACCACTTCCCAACCGCCGTATATACAATTGGCGGCCGGGAAGTGGACCCCGCAAGGACCTCCGTATTGACAAATGGCGGCGGTCCTTGTAGGGGCATGGGCGGAGCGATCGCGTCATCCGTGACGCGATCCTTCACCGGGGATCGATAGCCGGCAGTTTAGTCTCCGCTCGCCGGCCACTTAGCAGCGCCGGCGAGCGGAGGAATCCAGAAATCTGGCCAATCAAAGCATATAAGGCACTTTGTTAGGTAAACAAAGTGCCTTATACGTGCTTCCTCCTCGCCTCGTGGTCTCATTGTTCCAGAGACCACCAGCGAGGAGGAAGCATTTTGTAAGCGACACTGCACCTTGCTTTTTTTTCCCACAGCCCCCCTGATCTCCCACCCCAGCCTTCAGCCCCCCCCCCCCCCGATCACCCCAGCAGACCCCTGCCAGCACCCTTGCACCCCTATAAACCCCCCCCCCCCCCCCACCACCTGCCACTAACTATTGACGCTATCCCTTAGTGTAGGTCCCTAACTGCCTCCTAGTCACCCCTGATCCCCCCCCCACCTTTAGATCACCCCCAGACCCCATCCCAGACTACCCCCCTGTATAATGTATACATCTGTATACAGCTACCTTACCCTCTGATCCCCCTCTGATCCCCCTCTGATCACCTGTCTATCACCTGTCCATCACCCCTCAGCACCCCCACCCATCAGAGCAGACCCTAACTGCCCCGCGGGGGCAACCGATCACCTGCCCAGACCCTCGATTGCCCTCATACCCCCCTCCTGATTACATCCCCTGCACATTGTTTACATCTGTCCTCCCCAGCAATCACTAACTGATCTGCGATCAGTAACCCCCTGGGTCTGCCTCTCATCAGATCAGGACTCCGTCTGCCCCGTGCGGGCTCCTGATCAACCCCCCACCCCCTCAAATCGCCCTCAGACCCCCCCCCCCCCCCTAATCACAGTCCGAGTGCATTGTATTTGACTGTGCTGCGATTGTATTCGATTGTGTTGCGATTGTATTCGATTGTGCTGCGATTGTATTTGATTGTCCCGTGATCTGCTTTGATTGTCCCGTGATTGTTTGATTGCCTCTGAGACCCCATTTCCCGCCACACCCAACCCCACCCTCCCCCCCACCACCTCCAACCACCACCTTCCCCCCCACCACCTCCAACCACCACCTTCCGAGTGCATCAGATTTGATTGTGCTGTGATTGGATTCGATTGTGCTGTAATTGTATTTGATTGTCCCGTGATCGGCTTCGATTGTCCCAGGATTGTTTGATTGCCTCTGAGACCCCACTTCCCGACACACCCAACCCCCCCCCCCCACCACCACCTCCAACCACCACCTTCCGAGTGCATCAGATTTGCTTGTGCTGCGATTGTATTCGATTGTGCTGTAATTGTATTTGATTGTCCCGTGATCGGCTTCGATTGTCCCGTGATTGTTTGCCTTTGAGACCCCACTTCCCGCCACACCCAACCCCACCCTCCCCCCCACCACCTCCAACCACCACCTTCCGAGTGCATCAGATTTGCTTGTGCTGTGATTGGATTCGATTGTGCTGTAATTGTATTTGATTGTCCCGTGATCGGCTTCGATTGTCCCGTGATTGTTTGATTGCCTCTGAGACCCCACTTCCCGCCACACCCAACCCCCCCCCCCCCCCCCACCACCACCTCCAACCACCACCTTCCGAGTGCATCAGATTTGCTTGTGCTGTGATTGGATTCGATTGTGCTGTAATTGTATTTGATTGTCCCGTGATTATTTGATTGCCTCTGAGACCCCACTTCCCACCAACCCCAATACCTCTCAAGTACTCCCTTTTGCTAGGTAGGTGCTCTTTTTTTCTGGGTAGTCTCGGAGGAAAACCCCATAAATTTAGCAATCCACAATGGCAAGAAGGGGGATTTCCGATGAGGAGGTATACAGGTACATGGACCAGTCGGATGAGAGCTTTTGGGAAGACTCATCCGACGAATCATCCGGGTCCGAATTTGAACCTGGGGAAAACAGTGGTTCTCTGACCGAAAGTGATGACGAGGCTTTGGTCCCGGCTAGAGCCAGGCGTACCAGACCCTATGTCGTTAGACCGCAGGTGGCGCAGGATCCGCCTCAAGGGCAGCAGGGTGGTGCTAACGCTGATGAGTTTTCTTGGTGAGGCAGGCACCAGCAGCGCAGCATCTCCTGGACTTAGTACCAGTACTTCCGTAGACCCTGGTGAAGTGGTGAGCGCCAGCATGGCAGTTGAAACTGGTACGGTGGCAAGTGCAGTAGTACCCCCGTCACAGCCACCAAGAAGAAGACAGACGTAGTACCCATAGACTCCCAGAGGTGCTGGCACATCCAGATTGGCAATCCCCTGATTCCGCCGCACCCGTAGTGCCCCCTTTCACCGCCCAGTCTGGAGTCCAGGTGGCGACAGCTCATCTAGGAATGGCCCTAGACTTTTTGCAGCTGTTAATCACCCAGGTTCTCTTGGACTTAATTGTGGTTGAGACCAACCGTAAAGCCACACAATTCATCACTGAGCACCCGGAGAGCAGCTATGCCCAGCCTTTCCGGTGGAAACCAGTCCAAGTTTCCGACATTAAAATCTTTTTGGCCCTTATCATTCACTTGGGACTAATGAAACAGAATGTATTGCGGTCGTATTGGTCTACGAACCCAGTACATAATGTTCCCTTGTACCCTGCTGCCATGTCTAGGACATGATTTGAGTCCATCCTGCGCTTCCTGCCCTTTAACGACGACGAAACCTGTCATGAAAAGGGCCACCCTGCTTATGACTGGCTCCACAAAATTCGGCCCCTCATAGACCACCTGTCATCAACATTTGCAGATGCTTATATCCCTGAACAGAACATCTGCGTAAACGAGTCCCTCTTACGCTTTACCGGGCGCCTTGGCATCAAACAGTACATCCCAAGCAAGGAAACTGTATAAGCTCTGTGAAAGGGCCACAGGCTATACATGTCGTTTTAGGGTCTATGAGGCAAAAGACTCCAAATTGGAGCCGGTCGGATGCCCTGACTACCTGGGGAGCAGTGGAAAGGTTGTGTGGGACTTGGTGTCACCATTGTTCCAGAAGGGGTACCATCTTTATGTGGACAACTATTACACAAGTGTGGCCCTCTATCAGCACTTAAAGTTAGAAGGAATCCGATGCTGTGGCACTGCGCGGCCTAGTCGCCAGGTCTTCCCCCAACGGCTCGTTACCACCAGACTTGAACGGGTGCAGAGGGCCGCCTTGCATACTGACGACCTGCTCGCGGTGAAATGGAGGGGCAAGAGGGACGTTTACTTTCTGTCCACCATTCACACAGACACGACAGTCCAAATTCAACGGGCAACTGCGGTCATTGAAAAGCCCCTTGTCGTCCACGAATATAATGTCAACATTGGAGGGGTGGACTTCAATGACCAGAGGTTAGCACCCTATTTAGTTTACCGGAAAACAAGACGCTGGTATAAGAAAGTGTCTTTTTATCTGATTCAATTGGCAGTTTACAACAGCTTTGTTCTCTACAGTAAGGCTGGGAGAACTGAATCTTTCCTTCAATTTCAGGAACAGATCATTCTGGACATCCTGTATCCAGGAGGTGCCAGCCCCCCCCCCCCCCCCCCCCAGATGCAACTAGCTGACTGCATGGAAGGCATTACGCCTATCAGATTCCGTGTGCCCCAGGACAACGCATCCGAAGAAAACATTGTCGTGTCTGCAGCAGTGCTAGAAGAAGGAATGACACCGGTTTTTATTGTCCCAAATGTCCTGACCAGCCTGGCCTATCCAATTCCTCTGTAAATGACAATCTTTTGATTTTTTTTTACACACAATTGTCCATTTACAGAGTTATTTCTCCCACCCAGCATGGGTATGTGTAAAAATACACCCCAAAACACATTGTACTACTTCCCCCGAGTACGGCGATACCACATGTGTGGCACTTTTTTGCACCCTAACTGCGCTAAGGGGCCCAAAGTCCAATGAGTACCTTTAGGATTTCACAGGTCATTTTGCGACATTTTGTTTCAAGACTACTCCTCACGGTTTAGGGCCCCTAAAATGCCAGGACAGTATAGGAACCCCACAAATGACTCCATTTTAGAAAGAAGACACCCCAAGGTATTCCGTTAGTAGTACGGTGAGTTCATAGAAGATTTTATTTTTTTGTCACAAGTTAGCGGAAATTGATTTGTATTGTTTTTTTTCACAAAGTGTCATTTTCCGCTAACTTGTGACAAAAAATAAAATCTTCTATGAACTCACCATACTCCTAACGGAATACCTTGGGGTGTCTTCTTTCTAAAATGGGGTCATTTGTGGGGTTCCTATACTGCCCTGGCATTTTAGGGGCCCTAAACCGTGAGGAGTAGTCTTGAAACCAAATGTCGCAAAATGACCTGTAAAATCCTAAAGGTACTCATTGGACTTTGGGCCCCTTAGCGCAGTTAGGCTGCAAAAAAGTGCCACACATGTGGTATCGCCGTACTCAGGAGAAGTAGTATAATGTGTTTTGGGGCATATTTTTACACATACCCATGCTGAGTGGGAGAAATCTCTCTGTAAATGGACAATTGTGTGTAAAAAAAAAAATCAAAAAATTGTCATTTACAGAGAGATTTCTCCCACCCAGCATGGGTATGTGTAAAAATACACCCCAAAACACATTATACTACTTCTACTGAGTCAGGGGCGTAACAATAGACCCTGCAAGGGTTGCAGCCGCAGGGGGGCCCAGAAGCCACAGGGGGCCCCATCCTGAGAGACTGACAACTAAGGGCAAGGAGAAAACATTTTTTTTTACTCTCTGCACAAAAGTTTGGCAGACAAAGATTTGTAAACAGAGCCTATTCAGTGTGCAGCACACTCTTCTGTACAACGCCCAGCCTCCAACCTCTCTACCTCTCCCTGAGTGCTCTGTCCTGGCAGAAGGGGGCCCCATCCAAAGTTTTGCAGGGGGGCCCATCGATTTCTAGTTACGACCCTGTACTGAGTACGGCAATACCACATGTGTGGCACTTTTTTGCAGCCTAACTGCGCTAAGGGGTCCAAAGTCCAATGAGCACCTTTAGGCTTTACAGGGGTGCTCAAAATTTAGCACTTTGCCCACTTGCCAGGACAGTAAACACACCCCACAAATGACCCCATTTTGGAAAGTAGACACTTCAAGGTATTCAGAGAGGGGCATGGTGAGTCTGTGGCAGATTTCATTTTTCTTTGTCGCAAGTTAGAAGAAATGGAAACTTTTTTTTTTTTTGTCACAAAGTGTCATTTTTCGCTTACTTGTGACAAAAAATAATATCTTCTATGAACTCACTATGCCTCTCAGTGAATACTTTGGGATGTCTTCTTTCCAAAATTGGGTCTTTTGGGGGGTATTTATACTATCCTGGAATTCTAGCCCCTGACAGGGGGTCAGAAAAGTCAGAGATGCTTGAAAATGGGAAAATTCACTTTTTGCACCATAGTTTGTAAACGCTATAACTTTTACCCAAACCAATAAATATAGGCTGAATGTTTTTTTTTAATCAAAAACATGTTTGTCCACATTTTTCGCGCTGCATGTATACAGAAATTTTACTTTATTTGAAAAATGCCAGCACAGAAAGTTAAAAAAAATCATTTTTTTTGCCAAAATTCATGTCTTTTTTGATGAATATAATAAAAAGTAAAAATCGCAGCAGCAATCAAATAGCACCAAAATAAAGCTTTATTAGTGACAAGAAAAGGTGCCAAAATTCTTTTAGGTGGTAGGTTGTATGAGCGAGCAATAAACCGTGAAAGCTGCAGTGGTCTGAATGGAAAAAAAGTGCCTGGTCCTTAAGGGGGGTAAAGCCCACGGTCCTCAAGTGGTTAACAAACGCAAACAAAAACAATACAAGGACAAACAGTGTGCATATTACAAGTCAAGGACATTTATGCAAGTATAGTGGCAGTAAGCAATGTGAGAATTGTTCATTTACAGTTCTGTGCTGAAGTTGGAGTGAGCTGGGTGAGAGGGGTCAGAGGGAATTTTGGTTGCTCTCTTTCTGCACCTGCTAGCGTAAAGATCCTGCAGGGAAGGTAAGCTACAGCCAATTATCCTTTCCGCTGGTCGGATGATGTGCTGCAGCCTCCCCTTTTCTAGTGCTGAGCAGGAGCCGAACCATACAGTCATAGATGATGTTATGGTGGATTCGATAATTGTAGTGTAGAACTGCACCATTAAATTTTGAGGTAGGCCAAACTTTTTCAGCAGCCGTAGATGGTACATCCTCTGTTGTGCTTTCTTGACAATAGTGGCAGTGTTGTTGTCCAATTTTAGGTTGTGTGAGATTGTGGACCCAAGAAACTTGAATGACTCTACCTGGGTTATTGTGGATCCATTTATGGTTAAGGGGAGGTGCTGGGGGGGGAGATCTCCTAAAGTCTATTATCATCTCCATGGTTTTGAGAGCATTTAGTTCCAAGTTGTTGCTGCTGCACCAGGAGGAAAGCTGTCCCACCACATGCCTGTATGCAGACTCGTCCCCGTTTTCTATGAGAGCAACTACTGTTGTGTCATCTGCAAACTTCAGAACCTTAACAGATGGATCTGTGGAGATGCAGTCATTGGTGTACAGTGAGTAGAGCAGTGGGGAAAGCACACTTCCCTGGGGTGCACCAGTACTGACTGTCAGAGAGCTTGATGTGTGTTTACCAAGTCTAACATGCTGTCTCCTGTCGGTTAGGAAATCGGTTATCCATTTTGAGATGGATTCAGGTATGTGTAGCTGGGAGAGCTTGCTGTGTAGCAGCGATGGCATTATGGTATTAAATGCAGAGCTGTAATCTATAAATAAAATCCTGGTGTAGGTTCCTGGGGTGTCTAGATGCTGTAGTACATAATGCATACACATGGTCACGGCATCATCTGCGGATCTATTAGACCTGTAGGCAAATTGCAGAGAGTCCAGCAGGAGATCTGTGATTGATTTCAGATAAGCCATTAACAGTTTTTCGAATGCTTTCATGACCAATGATGTCAGGGCAACAGGCCTGTAATCATTTAAACATGTAGGTTTTGTATTTTTTGGAATTGGTACAATAGTTGAGTTTTTAAAACAGGCCGGAACAATTGAGAGTTCGAGAGATGCTTTGAATATGTCTGTGAATACAGGAGCTAATTGATCGGCACAGAGTTACAAGCATTTCGCAGACACAGTGTCTGGCCCCATTGCTTTCCTAGTGTTTTGTCTTTTGAAGAGTCTGTTTACATCTGATTGGCATATTGTTAGAGCATGCACATCTGGGGACAGGTCAATAGATTGTGTCTGGCCTCCTGTGTTGTGTAGATGCTGAGGCACCGCAGGGGGTGGAGACGTTGGCTGGCAGGAGGAGTGCTCAGTTTGCCTGTTGCAGAGAAGGAAATTATGCGAATTGACTTGGTGTGTTTGGCTTTTGTTGCTAGTGTCAAACCTGCAATAAAATGTATTCAGTTTATTTGCAAGCTGCAGATTGTGTAGTGAGGGGGGAGATCTCTTCCTGTAGCTGGTAATTTCATGCAGAGATTTCCATATTGTGAATAAGTCGGCGTTGGAACATTGTTTCTCAAGTTTTTTAGAATAACCTTTTTTTGCGTCAGTAATGGCTCTTTGCAGTTTGTATTTCGCAACTTTGTAGAGGACTTTATCGCCTGTACGATATGCCCTTTCTTTATCGAGGCGCAGCTTCCTAAGATGTGATGTAAACCAGGGTTTATCGTTGTTGTACCTGGTGCACTTTTTTGTGGGGATGCAGGACTCTTCACCAAAGGTAATATATGAAGTCACAGCGTCAGTGTAATCATTTAGGTCACTGGTGGATTAAACACAGGATGTTAACCCTATGTCTGCTTCCATTGAAGATTTATAGCAGGATTTGTGTCAGCTGTAACAGTTTTTTTTCTTTCTGTAAAGGTTATTATGCTGTTGCTTATCTTTTAGAGCAGAGAGGAAGTTCTGAGTTCAGGTCTACTTTAAGGAAAAGTAGCAGTTTTATTCCCCCTCTAAATTTGGTCAAATTATTTATATACGGTGCATGAACAAGTTTGAAAACTGCTCACTTGATTTTTCATAATTCCTACCATACATGCAGATGTTCTCCAAATTATGTTTAAATTAAGTCGTCGCAAGTAAGCACATATACCTTCACGCCACGCAGTTATTAACCATGCTTAGTTGATGTTCTTGTCTTTGGCTGTATGTTACTGGAGTTTATTTACAGAACTGCTTTCTTTTTCTTTAGCATTAATGGTAAGTATTTAATTAGGTCACTGATTTAGTTGTCTCTGGTGCGAAGTCCTGTGACCAGTTTAGCACTGTTCTTCTTTCCATCATTTATAAGAAACCTTCAGGCCATCTTAAAACACAAAAGTGCTCTTGCATGTCGGCAAGAGCACTGCAGTGTGCAGATGAAAACTCACTAGATGAACATTCTCCAGTTTGACATACATTTGTTTAAGATATCTATGGGGATTGCTGTCTTGTCATGAAGTAGCATTTGCCTTGTGATTTCTGGATAGAGTTCAGCCTGCCCTTGTCTGAGTCTAGTGATAAGAAATGACCTGATAAAGTTTGTTGGAAAAAAGTGCACGATTTCTCCTTCTTAAAGAGGAGCAGCCATACTATATCTGAAAAAAAACCACATATATAAGTAGATAAATACTTGCTCTACTTACATAAAATATGTATAGCATATAGATTTTCCATTTTAACTGTCTATTTGGAAGCTAATCCTGATGTCATTTCCTCCTTTACTCTGCCTGATTGTATATGCATACCCGTCCTCCTCCCAGTCTTCAGACACTCCCACCCAACTCTGATTGTCTCAGCTTCTCAGCATGAGAAATATTGGCCAATCAGAGAGGAACAGAGGTGTGGGAGGGAAAAACAGGAGGGAAAGAGGCTTTAGCCAATGAGGCTGCATTAGTTATGTCTGAGGGGGAAAGGGGAGGAAAGTAAGGAAGAAAAAAACAAAATCCAGAATGCCCTGCAACTTCCTTTGTGCGACAGATGTACCAAATAACAGCCATGGAAATTGGGAAATGGTGTTTTATGGAGGAGAAAAAGAAAAGTGATTTTTGACTTTTGGATTGCCTTGTTAGCATCCTTATTACCGTACTTATTTACCAGATAAAAATAAAGAGATTTATCAAGTCAGGTCAAAAAGGAGACTAGAGAAGACGTGAAAGGAAGTCAGCTGTTAACCCTTTCTATGCCAGACGATTTGTCCTAAACCTGAACATCTACCACCAAGCAGTTTTTAGACATTTTTCACTCATTGTGGCTGGTATCTTACGGTTTTGGCAGTTAAACTGCCGCTCAGGGAATGCTTCAGAAAACAAAGAAAACCTGAGAATCTCCATGAGGCGATGGACTAGTCCAAAACCTGTCAGTTCTGTCAGATATTAACTGCTTACTTTGTCGCTGGAGTGATCCCTTAAGGAAAAGTGACATGTGTTCCCTGTATAAAAAAATACCAATTTCCAGGCTGCCATGCTAATATCTTTACTTCAGTAGCTTCTGAATCCCTTAAAAAGGAACTGTAACGACAAAACGTCCCCTGGGGGGTACTCACCTCGGGTGGGGGAAGCCTCCGGATCCTAATGAGGCTTCCCACGCCGTCCTCCATCCGTCAGGGGTCTCGCTGCAGCCCTCCGTGCAGCGGTGACGTAATATTTACCTTCCTGGCTCCTGCGCAGGCGCTCTGACAGCTGTCGGCTCCGAAGTAGGCAGAAATACCCGATCGCCGTCGGGTCTGCTCTACTGCGCAGGCGCAAGTTTCCGGCGCCTGCGCAGTAGAGCGGATCTGACGGAGATCGGGTATTTCCGTCTATTTCCGTGCCGAAAGCCGCCACAGCGCCCCCGCTGGAGCCAGCAAAGGTAAATATTGAAGCTACAGTCGGCTCTGTCGCCGGCTGTTCGGAGGGCTGCAGCGAGACCCCCGTGGGACAGAGGACGGCGTGGGAAGCCTCATTAGGATCCGGAGGCTTCCCCCACCCGAGGTGAGTACCCCCCAGGGGAGGATTTTGTTCTTACACAGTCTCTTTAAAGCATCTGGAACCAGAATCCATTTAATGAAATCAGACCTTAAAAGTGACCTGGTGGTGAAAGAGGGTCTCTGACTTATAAGGGCAGTCAATTTTACAGGAATTCTGCACCCTGGCAAAGGAAGCTAAAGTCATCCAGGCCTAATTATTGTGTTCTGTTGTGCCCCAGTCCCTGATAATCACTATGCAGAGAGATAGTAAGAATCCATAAGTTAAAGAATAAGTGACACCCATGCTAACCTTGAAATAAAAAACACATATATAAGTAGATAAATACTAGTTGTACTTACATAACAGATTTATTGCACTGCCCACACTATGATTCTTGTGAATTTTATAAAGGAAAAGCAGAGAATACTATTCTAGACCGTTTCCATCTTGGTTACCTATGAATGACGTTAATCCTGACATAATTTCCTCCCTCGCTCTTTTTTTCTCCTCTTGCTTATTGTGTATTCATTACCAGAGATGTGGCGTTCCCGAACCGTTCGCCGCCGAACATCTCCAAATCCCTGGGGCTCTTACTACTTCCGGGTCGCACTGACCCGGAGTAGTACGCCTGCGCTGCCCGGCGGAGCGCGTTCTAGATCGTGCTCCTGTTGCCGGGCACTTTCTGCGCATGTGCGTGACGTCATGAATGACGTCACGCTCATGCACAGAGAGTGCCCGGCAACAGGAGCGCGATCTAGGACGCGCTCAGCCGGGCAGTGCAGGCGTACTACTCCGGGTCAGTGCGACCCGGAAGTAGTAAGAGCTCCAGAGAAGTTCGCCGGGCGAACAGTTTCTCACATCTCTATTCGTTACCCGCCCTCCTCCCAGAGTCTTCAGACACTCCCACTGAGGTCTATACTAGGAAGGGCACTGTCTTATGTCATTAGAAGGAGGGGGAAATAAAAGGAAGTGGAGGAATGTATTCTAGATAAAAAGATCCCCCAACATGCAACTGTTTGGCAATGGCAATTAAAGGACCAGTGCTCCTAAGGTATGTGATAACGCCAAACCATAACAGCACAAACATTTTTGAATGCAAGGTTAGCATCTTTATCACTTAACCTCCCTGGCATTTAATTTTCCCAGGATTTCTGTGCAAAAAGTGATAAAATGTATTTTTAAAACTTTTTTTTTTTCCTGTAACTTGCCAAAATGTGTCAAGCAAGGGTCTAGTATACAGTGCAGGAGAGTATTGATGTGTATGCACGTTTACACTGTTCGCAGCATGTTTTTATGGAAAGATATATCTG
Source organism: Hyperolius riggenbachi (assembly GCF_040937935.1). Classification (NCBI taxonomy): domain Eukaryota; kingdom Metazoa; phylum Chordata; class Amphibia; order Anura; family Hyperoliidae; genus Hyperolius; species Hyperolius riggenbachi. Next base: position 176,203,129 of record NC_090649.1, on the reverse strand, counting down.
TCCATACCGATAGGGAGGCACTCAGATCAGTTGCTTTTGAAATGTGATTTTTTTGGTGACAATCCCACTTTAAAACTCCATTTGAGTTCATATTCTGCCTCTATAGACACTTAATATGTGACGACTGAGTGAAACTGAGAAAGTCTGTGCTTGCATCAGAAAGGCTTGAATTTTGATTTCATGTTTTCCATTTAGGTCCAAAAAGTTTCAGTCATTCATCGAAGGCTGCTTAGTGAAGAACCACAGCCAAAGACCCACAACAGAGCAGCTCATGAAGCATCCATTCATCAGAGACCAGCCAAATGAAAGACAGGTCCGAATTCAACTTAAGGACCACATTGATCGAACAAAGAAGAAACGTGTAGAGAAAGGTAATATGCAATCCAATTCTCACTTCTGTAATAACTTCTGTATTTGTGATTATTAGTACTAGCAAAGAATATGATAATTCTACAAAACTGCAGACACTTAATCCAAAAATTCAAAAATATTCATGCCCTTGAGCATACTCAGCAGACATTTTTGGTATTTACAGTATTAAAAAAAATTGCATTACACGAACATAATTACACAAACATAATTTGGGCAAAGTTCAAAATTTACAAGTCGGAATTCCATTATTTCCGACTATCAACTGTCAACTCAAAATTGCAGAATTCTTATGCGCAAGTCTGATCTTGGAATTCCACAAATCCCATGTGCTTATTCGACTATTTAAAGAGACTCTGTAACAAAATGTTGAGCCTTATTTCTTCTATCCTATAAGTTCCTATGCCTGTCCTAATGTGCTCTGGTTTACTGCAGCCTTTCCTAGTTGCACAGTGGCTGTATTATCTCTGTTATATGATTTAATCTTCTCTCCTCTGTCGGGCTCAGGCAGTCAGGCTGGAATGTGCTGTGCTGCTTGTGATTGGATAGAAGCTATACACACTCTCCCCAGGCCCCCTGCATACTCTGTATGACTCACACACTGAGCTACTCTCAGCCTATCAATTGCTATGTCTTTTGTTTGTAAACACTGCCTAAACTGGCAATTACAAGCCGGGATTGCAGCAGTGAGTGGCAGAAACAGCAGAGGGGCCCAGGAGAACATAATGAATAGAATGGTATGGTTTTTATTGTAAGAATTTTAGAGTACAGATTCTCTTTAAGAGCAATGTCTTAGAAAAATACACAAACGCATGTATTTATAATTCAATGTATCTAATTTATAAATGCATACCTGTATATTGGCATTCTTATACTAAAAAAAAAATATATAATTGCTTTCCAGATGAAACCGAATATGAATACAGTGGAAGTGAAGAGGAGGAGGAAGAGAATGATTCAGGGGAACCAAGGTAAAATGATGCTGCAGAAACCTTATATTCTGATGTGAGACCGGAAAATTGTGCACCTGCTCTACCTCTACATCAGCAATGATTTGTGATATACTCATCTAAAACTGGAACAAGAAGTTAAAATTTAAATGAGAGTTGCCCAGCTTCTGAGGCGGAAATCCTAGATGTCTGTTTTGAAGTATTTTTAGCTTGTTAGGGATTCTGGGCCATAAGAAATCCACTTTTTCACATGAGCTTTCTCCTAGGCTGATATTTTCACAACTTAAAAATAAACAACCAGCAAGCAAATAATTTTTACAGTAATTTTTCACCTACTTTTTGGTACTTTTTCCATTGTAAAGTGCTAAAAAAGTTATTTTTAATTGAAGATGAAAAATTATCTCCTAGGAGAAAACTCAGGAGAAAAAGTGAATTGCATAATGGCCTCTGAGTATAACCATAGGTTAAAGACACAAAGCATATAGCCATATAAATCCTCGCCATGCACTGACCGGGGCCAAAATTCCAAAACAGGGTGTCTGCATGTTGGGTTCTGGATATAAGCTTGGTTTCGGGGGCATAAAGAGATAATTTGCATGTTCAGTAGTGGTGCATTGTGGGTAACCACAATTGCTCACTTAAAACTTAATTATCACAAATGTTAAGAAGGCAAATTACACAAAGCACTTAAAGGAGTTCTGTGGCATCTGAAAAAACAAACTGACACTTTCCTGGTGCTTTTATCAGCTCCCTGTAGCTGTCATGTCCCACGCCATCCTCCTAGGATGCTTCGTTCCCCGCCGCAGGTCCTGGTCTAATTACGTGTCTAGCGCGGCTGTGGGTGCGTGCGTGCGCACTCCCGCTTGCATTTCTGGGAGCTTACTGTGCAGTCGCTGTATGAGAAAATCTCGTACTGTGCCTGCGCAGTAAGCTTCCGGAGACACGCACGATTTGTCTTTTTAGATGAATATTTGACCAGTGCCGGCTTCAGGGAATGGAGCATCCTAGGAGGACAGCGTGGGACATGACAGCTACAGGGGGCAGATATAAGCCCCAGATAAGTATCAGTTTGTTTGTTTTCTTCAGATGCCACAAAAACCCCTTTAAAGCATTTCTGTAAAGAAAATAAGTACTCACCTCAATAGAAGGACATGGGTGGTCTCTGTTTTTTCCACCAAAGCCCGAGCAGGTCCATGCTACTGCGCGAGCCATCTGCACAGTAGTGCAGACCCAATCGGGCTTGGCTTTTTCCTCCGAAGCCTGTGCAGTGCCATGCTACTGCAATCAATAGAATTTGAACACTTTGACTTTGCCGAGAAATTCTAGTTATCATATTAGATTATTAGTAGAGGGCTGTTGGCAAGAAGGTATTTTGGGATTGGTATGAAATCTTCTTTCCCTTGAATTACATTGATTCTCTTCCTTTGTGAGCCTCCTTTTTTTCTTCTTCATAATGAAAGAAGCCATAAGTACCCACTTGCCCTGGTGTGTTAAATAGATCACATTACAAATGAAGAAAAGTATACCTATCTCCTAGTCAAGATATGAACCTTTTTGATCATACTGAGTCATACCCAAAATTAAACGGGTCTTTGGTTAGGTGACAGCAAGATAGGTTAGTAAACAATACTGTAGATAAACCTGTCTATCTACCCTTAAAGTGTACCAAACCAATTTGGAGTAGCATCACTCAATTAAATCTGAATTCAATTGTCTCGGAGGCACAAGAGTTTGAGAAAAGTGAGGGAAAAGATTCCACGATAGAGTACCAAGTTGGGGTATAAGCCAAACACTCAGCAGGAGAAGGTACATTAGGGAAATAGACATAATACTGCCATTTACAGAGAGCATCTTGCCAAATACAATTTAACATACAAAAGACACAAAAGTAAATTCCAATGTTGGTGCTAACAAATGCATATAAAGTGCAATAAATGGGAGTAAATCAAGTAAATGGGAGAGACCCTGAATCAAAAGGTGCATAAATGCACTATTGTAAAGTGCATGAAGTGCTTGCAGAGCGTGACACACAATTAAAAGGTTTAGGCTGATCAATTGGATGATGACCTAACACTACTAGTCACAACAATAATCCCTAATGTGAAGCCGATGCTCAAACTGACCCACAGGGTAAAGACAAACTGTACCAGGGGTAAGACAGAGAAGATCAAGGAGAAGGTAGAGAAAGAGTTACCGTGTGGTTGGTGAGTATGATCTGCAAGGCTGCCGTTGGCAGTCCCCCAAGGACAAGAGGACTCTTTGGAAGGGACATATGGATCAGAAACTGGCTATTTCATAAGAATAGTGGCCATGGAGATAGGTGGAATCTATAAATCTCACTCTTCTCCTTAGTCATTACCATAGGGTGTTGGTTGGAGTTGTTAAAGAGTAACTGTCAGGCTGCAAAAGCTAATTTAAACCTCTATTCTCCTGTGTTAAACAGTTTAGAAGGAAGCCAAAAAGGAAATACTGAAGTTAAAAATCTCTCTTACTTTGATGTGTGCTGACAGCAAGGCTCTGTATTCCCAAGCCCTTAAAAAAGGACAAGAGGCCGCATACCATACAACAAAGCATTCTGGGGCCCTCCCCTTGGCTGCTAGCGAGAAGTTACAGGCTCAAGTTACAAAAGCATGTAACATAGTCCAGCCACAGCACTGATAAATCTCCGGGCAGAGTACACTGCAGGAGTCCGCTATTGTTCCTAGCCACATGGCTAATTAATATTCACTGCACAGTAGTGTTATTCATTACGATCTTTTTTGTGAGAGGAAGCAGGGAGGACATGACGATACAATTGGCTTCATAGGAGACAGACAAACATGGAACCTGCCATGAGCTGTCAGGAGCATCATTCTCTGCAAATACTATATAAAAATTATGTGAAGTACAAACGTGGACAGTGAAATGCATATGTAATGTAAGTACAGCCAATATTTAGCTACTGATATATGTGTTTATTTACTCTGAGACCTTATACCTAACAGCTCCTTTTTAAGATAAAATCTACTACAAAAAAAACCTTCACAAAATATTTAAAAAGTACTGCTAATGTTTTCTATATGTGCAGCTCAATTTTAAATCTACCTGGGGAGTCAACGCTGAGACGGGATTTCTTGAGGCTGCAGTTGGCTAACAAGGAACGTTCAGAGGCCCTTAGACGTCAGCAACTGGAACAGCAGCAACGTGAGAATGAGGAGCACAAAAGGCAGCTTCTGGCTGAGAGGCAGAAACGCATTGAAGAGCAGAAAGAACAAAGAAGGCGATTAGAAGAGGTAATGCAAAATCTTTTCTCTCGGAGATGAACGTACTGCTGTAAAACAGCCAAAAGCATCAGCATAATGTAGCACATACATTTATACAGTAATGGCCAGGAAAGGACCATTCTGCAGTGGCCTTATGGGTAAAATCAACTATCTGAATCAAGAAATTTCAGTTTAAAATAATTGTTAAACAACAAAATAACACAGAACATTTATATCGCGTTTTTCTCCTGGCAGACTCAAAGCGCCAGAGCTGCAGCCACTAGGACGCGCTCTATAGGCAGTAGCAGTGTTAGGGAGACTTGCCTAAGGTCTCCTACTGAATAGGTGCAGGCTTACTGAACAGGCAGAGCCGAGATGCGAACCCAGGTCGCCAGTGTCAGAGGCAAAACCCTTAACCATTACACTATCCAGCCACTACTGTTACTGTGTTACTGTAAATGTAAAAATTGTTGAGAAAATAATTAACCTTTAAAGCAAACCTGAAGCGAAAATAATCTGCAAACTTGGCTCTCCAGTTGTTAAGGAACTACAAGTCCCACAATGCATTTGCCTTTATGAATCATGACTGTGGCTGTCAGACTCTCGCAATGCATTGTGGTACTTGTAGTTCCTTAACAGCTTGAGAGCCAGGTTTGTAGATCACTGGCCTAGGGGTACAACAAGTATAAATCTGGCCTTGGAGGTTTGATCAGGTGATAAATGGATGTCTAATTCCTGACTGATGCTTGCTGAACATAAATACTTATGCTTATCACCTGCCACCTCTATCCATAAGAAATAACTTTTATGCTTACTTTTATGCTTAGTTTGTCTAACTACCACTAAATTGGTTTCTTCCAATTATCAAATTTGGTTTTATATTTTCCACTGTGTTCCTAATCAGCATGTTTTTGGCATTTCCTTGTGGTTAATCGTATTTAGGAACTTTCATTTGTTGACCTTGGTAGGCTGGGATGACATTTTACAACCTCATCCACTAACCAGGAGAAAATCCAAACACTTCCTGTCAGTTATGTAGAAAAGAAAAAAAAACAGAAGTCAGAGATAAATACAGAAACAATGTGCAACAGTTTAGAATTAATTAGAGAAATGTGTAAACATGGCATTGTTTTGTAGAATGTAATCCTATAATAAATTGGCTGGAATATTGTTTTGCAGCTGAATCATCCTGTGTGAATCTATAGGAAAAGTAAAATGCTACTGTTTGCTCTGTGGCGCCTAGTCTCTAGTTTAAAGATGCACCATACAAATCTGTAGAGTAGAGTCCCCCCTTACTTTTCCTGTCGTTTCTGATCGGTTTGGCAAGTAGTGACTAGGGATGGTCAATGAGATGCAAATAATTTTTAGTGGATTGAGCATTATGCAAATTTTGTATGCAGATGTATGCAGCTTGAAAATGGACCAATCAAATTTTGCCTCAGCATGATTTGATTGGGTCATTTTCAAGGTGCATACATTTGCATAATGCTGCATTAACTCAAAACTATTTGCATATCATTGAACATCCCTAGTGGTGACATCAGGGCTAACTAGGACAAACTCTACTCTCAAAAGGTACTGTGTAGAGATGTTTGGGCACTGCGTTATTAACCACTTAAGGTCCAGGGGTTTACACAGCGTGTTTTTTTATGATCTGTGCTGGGTGGGTTCTGCAGCCCCCAGCACCCCCTTTTTTCCCCCCTATGGGGATGATGTGCAGGGGGTCTGATCGCTCCTGCCTGCCTGGGTGTTGCGGGGGGGGGGGGGGCACCTCAAAGCCCCCCTCCGCAGCAAAATTTCCCCCCCCCTCCCTCTCCACCCTCTCACCCCTGGTGATCGGGGCTGCACAGGACGCTATCCATCCTGTGCAGCCTGTGACAGGCTGTCCTCTGTCACATGGCGGCGATCCCCGGCCGGGGATCGCCGATCTGCCTTATGGCGCTGCTGTAGCAGCAGCGCCGTTCAATGTACACAAAGGAGACAAATGTCTCCTGCGTTTACATTCAGTCTGCGAGCCGCAATCAGCGGCTCGCAGGCTATTCATGGAGACCCGCTCCGTGATCTAACAGGAAACGGCCGCTCGTGCGAGCGGCCTTTCCTGATTAATTAGGGAGGCACCTGGCGACGCAGATGTGCGTCGCTGGTCCTCCAGCTACCACTTTGCCGCCGCACGGTACGAGTGTGCGGTCGGCAAGTGGTTAAGGTGGACCTGCTATGTAATTTAATCTCTATATGCAGGGTAGACAAAATTAGCTAGACAGAATATGATCATAGCTATTAAAAGTTTACCTGGTGGAAAAGCTTGAAATACCAGAAATGGCCATTGAAATGTTAATAATTCCAAGTTTATGCAAATGTTATATAAAAAAAAACATTTATGCCTCCACAGCGATTACATTTGTTTGGACAATTTCCAAGCTGCACAAAATAACCATAAAACCGTAAAAAATGTCATCATCCAGGCCGTCTCGAATACCAACCAGTTGATAGTTGCCTAATCTGTTGAGTAATTATCTGTTTACTCAAGTTTGCTGCTTCTACTCAACCACATTGCATTTCTGTCACAGCTCAGAGTGCACATGGAAAAGATGTCTTGTGCAACCTAAGCTGCAGCACCCAGCCCTTTGCATTATGGCCCATACTCACGAGCTACTTTTGTAGCTTGTCGCTAGCACACGGGAGCAGTCGCCAGGTCCCTCCGCATACACACCGCGGAAGAGGGATCAGTGATGCGACGGAAGCTGTCGCCGACGTTCCGACCCCCCCCCCCCCCCCCCCGCCGGAAACTCAGTGCTCCGGCTATTAGGTTGCTGTCGCTAGTCCGCATACACACGCGGACTAGCAACAGTTGCGGCAAAGTTGCAGCTGCAACTGTCGCTAGGCGATTGACCACGCCAATCGCCTGGCGACAGCAGCGGTTCGGGGTGCGCACGCCATACTCACGGGCAACCTGTCGCCGCAACACGCGCGCGCCACATGGTTGCGGCGACAATTGTAGGCGGTGAGTATGGGCCATAAGAGTGTGTGTGTACGGCTAGAGTGAGCAGGGAACACTAAATTGCCAGTGTAAAAGGCAGTTTAGTAGACAAACAGCAGTCAATGTTATTACATCACAGGGATTTATTAGAAAAGAGCAGGAAGGTTTTTTTTTTTTTTTTACTCATTAGGTACCTTATTTATAAATGCTGTATAAAGGCTCTATTTTATTGAGCTTGGCTACTCTACAGGGAGATTCCTATTGCAGGGTTTAAAGGGGCACTACAGCGAAAAACTGTAAAATGTAAAATATGTGTAAACATATACAAATTAGAAGTACATTTTTTTCCAGAGTAAAATGAGCCATACATTACTTTTCTCCTATGTTGCTGTCACTTACAGTAGGTAGTATAAATCTGACAGGTTTTGGACTAATCCATCTCTTTACAGGGCATTCCCGGGGATATATTTATTTTCAAAAGCACTTAGTGAATGGCAGTTTCTCTGTCCAACTGCCAAAAAACTGTGTAGCAGGGAAGCTGGCCGGCATCTTTGTATGAATCCTTTTTAGGGAATATCTTTATAAAGAATAAAAGCCTTGCTGAGAATCCCCTATGAAGAGATGGACTAGTAGTCCAAAACCTGTCACTTTTGTCAGATTTCTACTGCCTACTGTAAGTGACAGCATTATAGGAGAAAGGTAATTTCTGGCTCATTTTACGCTGAAAGAAACGTACTTCTTATTTGTATATGTTTGCACATATTTTAAATTTTACAGTTTTTCACTGTAGTGCCCCTTTAAGTCCACTTTAACCAAGTAAACTGTTTTCTTTAGTAATGGAATGGAGACTGCAAAGAGCAGCCTAATGTTCAGGTAAAATGAACTTTTTTTTCCCATTTTTTTCTCTGCAAAAGGACCACTGGAGAGGAGCTCTGCCTACCGAAAGGGACAGGAAACACAGAGATGTTTTTTTTTAAAAGCAGCACCCTTGCCACTTTCCCTCAGGGCTGTCCTGTCCGTTTCGGGGGTAAAACACAGAAGAGTTGCTCCAGTAGTCTCCTGAAGAAGAACCACATGCAGATTTGTTGTCAACCTGCTAAGCTCATCTGACATGGGAATTGTGCAGTAGATCCAGGAGTCAGTGGGGGCAGAGCCAGGTTGCCAGAGCTGTGGCTCTGCTGGTCACTCTGGGCAGCCCCATTGTGTGCCCTTAGCATCGTCTTCACATTGTTGTCCATCAGTCTTTGTCTTCATTCTTGTGCATCACCACCTAATTTGAGCTCTTCCCTTCCATTTTTGAAAGCAACTGCCACAAACAATTCACTGTCAGCTAAGTGTGTGTCTATATAAGAAGATAATAAGCGTTTAGGTGCTTTGGATAAAAGATATATTGTACTGTGTGTGTGTGTGTGCGCACAAGTTTGTTAAATCCGAAATAAACTTTTACTCATTGCATAATTGTGCGTCTTTCATATAGTTTATAGGGCATTCTTCAAGCCAAATACTTTTTTGTTTTTGTTTTAATACACGAATTCCTTAGAAACTAAACAAGCCTTTCCCACAGCTCCTCCTCCACAGCACCCTGAAACCCATGTAGCAAGGGCTTATGGGAGCTCAGTCTGGGCAGGAGGAGGAGGAGGTGTTACTAGCCAGAGATTTCAGCGGCAGAGGGGAGGAGGAGGAGAGGGGAGTGAAGTTTTAACAGGCTGAGGGCTGGAAATGCAGAGCAGCTTGCCTGTGTGTAATGGTCACAAGCAGAACATGGCTGATCTCATTGTATCACAGGAAGAAATAATCATATACTGTTGAAGCTGTTTGCAGACAGATTTTCTGTGCAAACTATATAAACTTTAGATAAGATATATAGACAAGTTACTTGTTATAGTTAGTTTTTCATCTTGGATCCGTTTTAACAGTCACTGGGGCACTAACTCAATCCTGATATGTACGACTGGCTCGCTGCCTCTAGCAGCCACAAATGCCTATTCAGCGTGAGGGAGATCAGTCCATGTCTACAAGGTTGTACTCAGTAATGATATTTAGATGCCCAAAACCTGCCAACACTGACGATTTCTACATAATGGGTGTAATAGCTGCATCCTGCATTTGACATACAGTGGCAGCAAGATAGAGAGGACTAAACCGATAGCAGACAGTCAGCATCCTCTTCATGGGCTCAGTTCATGTACGAAATGATTGAAATTACGCAGGGGTTAATTGACTGCGGACAGCCAATGGAAATGTCAGGAGAAGCAAGTCTTTTACTGTACTTAGAAAGGTGTCTGAACCGTCGGAACTCCAAATAAACATTGAGAAAGAAACAATCCTTATGTCCTGGAAAAGACTTGGATAACCAGGAAGATGCTGAACACATTTTAAACAGGAGTTACAGCAGGTACAGATACAATATATGAGACATATATATATTATATATGACATATAAGTGCCACTTTTCAGAAGATGCTAGGACAGTGTTGGGGCAGTGAGGCACAGACAATGAATCACCTACTTTACGCTTCATCTTTACCACCTAACTGTAGTGGACCTCACTGCTGTCAACAGATTGTCAAAGAAAATGAAGAGGGGGTGTGACACAGAAGAAGACTTTCTTAAATCAGTTGAATGATTTTCATGAATTTCTGCAAACTCAATTTATGAAGGCCCAATAGGTGCTCTACCTCTTCCATGATTACTGACTGGACTGATGTGACAGGACAAGCTGAGAACTGTCTGGACTGATGTGACAGGACATGGCTGACTTGACAGGGCTGACTCGTCAATGACAGGCTGGCTTGACAGGGCTGAGGGTGACCAGAGTCAAAAAGGGCATGGCAACACGCGGCAGCTACTTTAACTATGGAATAAAGGGAGGGGGGACACCAAGAGCCCAATAGTGTGATATTGTATAGATGAAATGAATAATGAGTAATATAACAATTTAATAGTCACAAATCAGGGTTACCATTAGGCAACCACTGTGAAGGCAGGTGGGGAGATTAACCTGACCCCACTCAGGATTAAAAGTCGCTCTCTGTAGATGGGAGAAAGATGGGTACAACCCTCCACCGAGGGTGGACTTAGCAATATGTAGAAGCTTTCCAGAGGCGCCAATAGAATTAAAGTCACTTAAACGAGCTTAAAACCGATGGGGAAGTGGTGGACCTATCCCATCCATGCGGACAAAGCAAACAAAGAAAGGACTGTGGCATCAACAGTCAAACAACAGTTTATTTATACTCCACAGTAAAAATAGGCAACACGTTTCACGGGCTCAATCCCGCTTCATCAGGCCAATCAAAAAGGAGCATACAGCTTATCAGCATCAAAACCACACTGAGCGCCTCTGTCAACTGTGGAATGGCTCTGATTTCTGTTTGGCCAGAATTTAAATACCCTGGCTTTCGCGCAAGCGCCAAAGCCCCACAGCCCATCACAGCTACAATTGACTCTAGGGGGTGCATGCTCCCTAGAGTGCACCCACACTGCTACAGGTGGCATCCATGTTGTTCTCCTAAGTCTGCTGGGATGGTGTTCGTGGAGACCTTCACTGGACCCCCAGACCAAGGAGTATGGCACTCTTATAAGCAGAGTAAACCTTAATGGGCAGCACGGTGGCGTAGTGGTTAGCTCTCTCGTCTTGCAGCGCTGGGTCCCTGGTTCGAATCCCAGACAGGACACTATCTGCAAAGAGTTTGTATGTTCTCTCCGTGGCTGCGTGGGTTTCCTCCGGGCACTCCGGTTTCCTCCCACATTCCAAAAACATATGGATAAGTTAATTGGCTCCCCCTAAAATTGGCCCTAGACTACAGTACTTGCACTACATAATATAGACATATGGCAATGGTAGGGATTAGATTGTGAGCTCCTTTGAGGGACAGTTAGTGACAAGATATATATATATATATACTGTACAGCGCTGCGTAATATGTCGGCGCTATATAAATACTAAATAATAATAATAATAATAATGTGCACAAGTGTACTCAGCAGATGGTGTTCTCCATGCGATGTCTGATGTCCTTGCTTATCGCACTCTTAGATTCATTGCTGAAATTAGCTCAGCAATGCACCAGTGTCTCCAGGCACAAACTCTGACTGTTCCCCATCCTTGTCTATGCCTATGTTGACAGCATGCATTTTATTTTTATAATTCTGCTAAGGCTTAAGGATGTTTTGAAACCCAAATTTAAGGATTTAGTACTATGTCCCTTTTATAGTGTGAATGTTCTGCGTAGGTTGTAAAAATAGTTTGAATATGCTGCTCTGTGCATCCAGCTTGTATCTGCTGATTAGCTAGTGACTTCACACACTGATGGTAATTGGAGCACAGAAATGCCCATGAATTTATTGGTTCCCACTGCTCTTCACACATTTTGTCATACAAAATATAGGTTGCAAAACCAGAATATCCATGGAACAGAAAATCCTCTAAAAATAAAGCAGCTGACATTAAGAACTGCTTTAAAATCTGTACCAGTGTGTTCTCTCTAAAACAACGCCACACAGACTGAACCTTTTGTAGAGGCTGCTTGACGAACAGTTTCCTTTGTAAAGTGTTTGTTCTCTGCTCCGTTTCCCAAGGCTCTATCTATCACTGCAGCTTTTTTAGATCTACTGCATTATGTGCCTACTTTATGTCCTTTGCTAGCAATTGGCTGTGCTAAACACAGGAAGCAGCGGGGGCTGTAAGCTGCTGCTCAGCACATGCTTGACAAGATGTCCTTTCTGATCAGCATTCAGCAGAAGCATCGCTGCTGGCCACAAACAGGAAGTTACACCAGCCGGTAGAAAATGAGAGGGTGATTACCTCACAAAAGCAAAGGGTTGGGGGGCAAAGTACACAGTTATTCATGGATTTCTGTCCCGTGGAGCGATTAACGTTGTATGGCTTTACAATAGCAGTATGAATCGCTTTCTGGAACATTTATTTTTCTAGTTCTATATTGCATTTGTGTGTGTGTGTGTGTGTGTGTGTGTGTGTGTGTGTGTGTGTGTGTGTGTGTGTGTGTGTGTGTGTGTGTGTATCTATATATATCTATCTATCTATCTATCTATCTATCTATCTATCTATCTATCTATATATATATATATATATATATATATATATATATTAATTTTATTTATTTATTTTTTAGTCAGTGGTTGCCCATTGTTAAATTTCACCTCACCCTGATTTACATTAAATTATCAGTGATGCTGGCATCTTTACTGATGGCAAGGGGAGTCGATGTGGAGGATTTTTTTTCCCATCTGTGAAGTAAGCAGGATCACCAGACCTACATTTTCCGTCCTATCAAAATAACGCAACACACGCTGTCCTATCAAAATAACTCAACATACAGCCATTCGTTTCTAAACCTCTGCCAACAAAAGTGAGTACACCCCTTACTGAAGAATGTCAAAATTCTACCCAAAGGTGTCAGTATTATGTGTGCCCACCATTATTTTCCAGCCCAGCCTTAACGCTCTTGGGCATGGAATTCACTAGAGCTTCACTGGTTGCCACTGAAATCCTCTTAGACTCTTCTATTATGAAGTTGGTGGATATTAAAGACTTTGCGCTCTTCCGCCTTACATTTGAGGATTCCCCCACATGTACTCATTAGGGTTTAGGTCTGGAGACATGCTTGACGAGCCCAGCGCCTTCATCCTCAATTTCTTTAGCAAGGCAGTGGTCATCTTAGAGGTATGTTTGGGGTCATTATAATGTTTGAATACTGTCCTGCGACACAGATTCTGAAGGGAGGGGATCATGCTCTGCTTCAGTATATCACAGTACATATTGGCATTTATAGTTCCCTCAATGAATTGCAGCTCTCCAGTGTCGGCAGCACCAAACCATCTGGCAAGGTCGGCAACTGCAACAGAGGGGATCCGGGGACACCGGAGCTGAGGCATGGGACAGATAGGCTGCCAGGGGCTCGAGGAAGCCCCAGGTAAGTAGATCTTGGTTTGTTTGTTTTTGGCTCAGATGTATCCTTTAAATTGTCATTCTTTGATGGGTACATCACCGCACACCAAGACCTATGCCTTTGAAGATGCTCTGGCCTAGTTGTCTTGCTATCACAATTTGGCACTTGTCAAAGTCACTCAAATCCCATTTTCCCTGCTTCCATGGCATCAAGAACCAACTGTCACCTTGAAGCCCCTTGAATGGTGCAATTATAACAAAATACATTTTACTTTACCTGTCAGTGGTTTTAATGTCCATTGGCATCTACCCTGCACTAGTGAGCATAATTAAGTTATGGCAGTTTGATCTGAGCTCAGTCGTTTTGCAGTGATCACATACCATTACTTTCAGCAAGTTTTATTTGCGTTCATTATTTTCTTACCAAGAAGTATGTTTTGGACTGGCAATGCTTTCAAAACCTACTCTTCAACAGGCTGAATGATTTCTCCTTCCCACGCCAACAATTTGTGTAAATTTGTTGCACTAGATATCCAGCAGTCATTACGTCATATTGCCAATTATCCCTAAATAGGCTGAAATCTGCTTCACTATAAGCATCATATAATACACTGTTGTGGGGTGGGTGTGTTACAAAAGTGACTGGTGCTTGGCGAGTACTGAGTACTTTAAATGTATCATTTACTGAAAGAAGATGATCACAAGAAGCTATGTCTACAGCGAATGCTGTCTCTCCCATCAGCCTAGCTTAAGTGTCTCGCACTCCCGTCATTATGGAAGCTGTAAAGAAGAATACGCACTTCAGGACCTGTCCTATCGTGTTGGCATGAGCATTTTCCATGATATATTACATAACATAAGGTTCTTAGAATTGCTTAAACCCAAACAAATCACAGCACGCCATACTTACTAACTTTTACTGCTCATTCAAGAGATTGGCATTGATGCTGCTGCCTTGATTGTGGGGTGTCATTATACCCTGTAAGGCTGTTTTATTTCTTTAGTATTTATAGACTAAATCTCCTTGTAGGGGTAATGATTTCTCTTCAACTATAGCAGCTGAAGATTCAGTGACTCAGCTTTAAAAATGATGCGTTCAGTTAATAATATGATTTAATGTTTATACTTAGTTCTTTGCATTAAAGAGCCTATACATACCAAAGGCTAACAGGATAAAAGAAACAGTGTTTTTAATACTAAGCACCTTTTTAGTAGCCCAGTCCACTAGAACAGCTGCAGTCCTTCCTGAATTGCCCTGATATCAGGGCTGAACTTTTGTCTTCAGGCATCTCAGCATTCTTCAAGAAGGAAGGTTTTTCATTGGGGTTGACAGAATTTAAAATCAGTAGCCAAAGGACTAATTATTGCATATGCTGTCCATAGACCTTAGAGGGCTGTTTATACCACAGTCATGGTCTAGTCAACTTCAAAGCAAGTCTCCTCTATGAATGTTTAAGTTATACTTGAGGAAAGGGATGGCAGTGGGGTTAAAGGACATCTGAGCTGAGATGGATAATGGAGTCTTAAACCATACCAGTTGCCTGGCAGCCCTGCTGATTTAGTTGTCTGAAGTAGTATCACACACCTGAAACAAGCATGCAGCTTGCAACAGAAGTCTGACTAGAATAAGTTGGACTTATTCAGTCAGAAACCTCTGATCTGCTTGCCTGTTCAGGGGCTATGGGGGCTATGGATAAGAGTGTTAGAGGCACAGGATCAACAGGGCAGATAGGCAACTGGTATTGTTTAAAAGGAAATTAATATAGAAGCCACCATTTGCCTCGGTTCGGGTGTCCGTTGGGGGGGGGAAGGGCATGAACTGAGACTTATGCAACAAGTGAAGCTTTATTTTTACCAGGAACAATAATGATCACAAAATGCATTATAGAACTGCCTGGTCAACTGGTCCTCCTTCCTAGTTAGCCACACAAAGTTGAGACGTTTGTTCAATGTGTTTTAGAAGAAGTTGACTTGTTGTTTTTATTATTTTCATTATTATCAAACATGTTATGTAGTGCTGTACGACAAAATAATAAGGGATGGAGATTACTTACTTGGGATCAGGAGTCACTAATACAAGCTAGAATTGCAGAAGGTGCTGCCCTATTGGGTTTACAGTGTGAAGGGTGTGGGAACACTGAATCAGAGAATATGGGAAATGGTGTCAGTTGCAGGTGATGGTAGCCTTTTATTAGGTTACTAGTAAAAAGGCCCGACCACTGTCCGAAGTATATGCACACAGGGAGATGTTGCTTGCTTGGCAGTTGGAAACAGCTGTTATTTCCCACAATGCAATGAGGTTCTCATACAGCAAACTGTCAAGTCTGGAAGCAGGGACACACACACACAGGGACAGGACGCAGAGACACAGGGGTTTTATTATATAGGATGAATGATTGAGACAGAGAGGAAGATGGACAGGAAAGTTTGAAGAACAACCTGTAAACATATTAAAGTGGGTCTTTGTAAAAATATTTGGTTACTTGTCTGATGATTGTGATTGTTTGAACAGTGATCTTTGCATCAGTATGCAGACCAGGTGTTCTTAGTCTACTCCACCCTAACAAACTCATGTGCAGCTCCCATTCTGTTAGTGCAAAACATCTGCATGACAATTATGTTGAGGAAAAAATACTTTTTATGTAAATTCAGTTTAACTCTACGTATTGCAAGCATGTGCCTAGAAACCAGTCACCTCACAGTTCTTCTGATGGAAGCTGACAGAAATGTTTTCTGTCAGGAGTGGTAGTAGTCAGTAGATTGTTGTAAATGAGTAACAAAGGCCCCAGATCTGCACCAAGGTTGAACTTTATGGACAGACTCATGGCAGCAGTACTCCAAATACATCACTGTTGCCAATGTTGTATAAAAGTGCAGTTTGAGCTTTGTCAGTTTTATAAATTCCTAGCTGCCCTTAAATTGAAGATCAATGATGATTTCTCATCTTGGGTAGGATGGAGGAGAACCTACTCCCTACAGGGTGGTGATAAAGCTTCGTGTGCAAAGACCAGCAGCCCTATTTACCTCCTGGGCTGTGTACAATATAGAAAGTCTGAAATGGGCGGCACCACTGTTTCAGTAAGCAAAATGTATTACAAAATGTACAGTAGCATGCATTTGTGCACTGTGCCCTTTTTCAAGCTGGTGCAGCTAAAAACAGTAGTCTTTTGCTGCCAAGTTTAATTAATATCTGGTTGGGATGTAAGGTAATAATGAAAAGCGATTATGATTTTGGGCCTCAGTAAAACCAGAGTAGTTAAGGGATCATGATTGCGGCAGGAAAGTTTACTAACACTTTTTTGTAATGTAGTTTTCAAATGTGAAACTTTATTACTATATTACTATGATAATGCTGCGGGCTGCTTTGTTGTTTTAGTTCTGCTTCAAATGTCACCTTTGATGTGGAATCTTAGTTGTACAAGGCACATCCTCATAACATTGCCAGTTGTATATTCATCTTTTGTACATTCACGCCAGGCATATATAATTGTGATTACTTTCTCTACCCAGGATATTTACAGAAGTGCTAATTGACAAATTTCATTAGCCTGCAGAGTGTTTTAGGTTTCTAATAATTATTATACCAATTAGACAGTCGTTTAGAATAAGCATTTATTTTGGAAGTCGAGTGAACTTGACCACATACAGCCACCTTTTATTTGTTACACACCACTGCTCTCCTGTGGCCAGTCCACCAAAGTGCACACTCTACACAACAGATTTGGACTGTTGCTAAGACTCCATATCCATACTCCTTCCAGACTCCATAATAAGTACAGCTTTTTTTGTGTTACACTTATGCTTAATATAAGTTAAAGAACACTTTGAAGTGAGAGGGATATGGAGGCTGCCATATTTATTTCCTTTTAAATATGCCAGTTGCCTGACACCTGAAACAAACATGCTGCAAAACTAGTCAGAAACATCTGCTCTTCGTGTTTGTTCGGGGTCTTAGGCTAAAAGTATTAGAGGCAGAGTATCAGCAGGACAGCCAGGCAATGAGCATTGTTTAAAGAAAATAAACATGGCAGCTTCCATATCCCTCTCACTGCAGGTGTGCTTTAAAACAAACCTGGCACATGTGAGGCAAGTTCCCAGAGTGCAGTGCAGGCTGAGGGCTGGGACCCACTAGAGAGATTTTGGCCATGTTTTTCTTTTGCTGACAATCGCTGGCTATTAAAAAAAAAGCTTTGCCGATGAATGTAAATGGTGGTGAAGCCCACTAGAGCAATTGTAATTAGAGCTAATTGCAGAACATCCAGCATTTTGTGAGCCTTTGCTCTCTAATGTAAAGTATAAGCCCATGGAAATTGCTTCTAAACTTGCTTACAAAACGCTAGCAAGTTGAGGTTCCTAGTGGGTTTCTGGACTGAATCACCACAGCATGACTGTAAAGGCCCATACACACGTCGGATTTTTGCGAACGACGGGTCGTTTGAACGTTCCGTCGTTCAGTCGTTCGCACGCGGAATCAGACGTGTGTACGGACTATCGTTCGCGTGATAAGACTGGTTTCCAGCGATCCGCCCGGCGGATCGCTGGAAACCAGTCTTATCACCCGAACGATAGTCTGTACACACGTCGGATTTGACGTGCGAACGACTGAACGACGGAACGTTCAAACGACGGGTCGTTCGCAAAAATCCGACGTGTGTATGGGCCTTTACTTTATAAATTCATGCTGGCATTGCCGGGCATTCAGCGATTCTAGTACATTTTGCATAGAGTTGAAAGTTGATCAGTCTATATCGACTGTCTGCAGATAATTATGCTGCTCGAGTGTGCAGAGAGGGAATTTTCTGTCACTCTGTAACATTCATCTGGAAACAGAAGTAGAGGAAAGGCTTCTTATCCAATTTGTTGACCAGCGCTTCAAAGTACATCTACAAATAACTTACTGTATTATTGTTTTACCTTTTGAAATGTGGATGCCATGAAGTAACCTTGTCTCAAGGATCCTCACGATCTTCTAAAACCAAATGGAAAATGTAGCACTAGAATCATTTGTGAGCAGTATTTGTAAAGTCTGCATGATATTCCTACATTTATCTCTGCCTTGGAAATGTTGTGAAGGTGCTTGCATGAAAAGTTCCCACATCACTGCGTTGAGTCATGCAAGTAACCCCCCCCCCCCCCCCCACACACACACGACTTACAGTAATTTTTTAATGTTAGAGGCATATTTACTGCACAACCAGTTCTTTTTCTGCTTACAAATCTTAATTAGGTTACTGTATTGTATCCTAATTTTAGGGGACCAAAACAGTACAGATGGTGTACACCAACATTCAAAATACAAAACCGGTACAAAATACAGAATTGGTAATTGCAGTTACAAAGAAACACCATGAATCAAATGTATAACGAATTCCAAGACACAAGGGTGAGAGAGTCCTGCCCTTGTGAGCTTACAATCTAAAGGAATAGGGGGAAGCAAGAGGTGGGGTAGTACACAATATTCATACCTCAAGGCCGTGTGTTTTTAGGTTATCCAGTAGGAGTACAACTTGGCCAGACTTGGCCAGAGGTCAAAGTGGGAACGGCTTAAGGTAGAACGTAAGTTTGTCGGAAGTTTGTCAGAAAAAGTGAGTTTTGAGATAGTGTTTCACTATATCAAGGGTTGGAGAGTGACTGATGTGTTTTGGAAGGGTATTACACAGGAGGGGTGAAGCATGTGGGAAAACTTGTATACGTGAATGTGAGGAGGTAGTTCTAGAGGAGGACAAAAGAAGGTAATGTGCTTATCTGAGATAGTGATAGGTTTGGTATCTGGAAACTAGTGCTAAGACTTTAATACAAGGCCTGCATGCAGCGAGCTAGAATAATGTAATCCGTTACAACGCAGTACTGTGAACAGGTCTATAGAATTATATGGGCAGTGAATTGCCATGCAAAATTATTTTGCAACTGCAATTGATCACTGTGAACTAGCCCTTAAAGCGGTATAAAACCCTGACATCATAATCAATAAAATCATGTTTTCCTACTTTTTATATGCCATACGGTTATCATATTTGCTTTTGTGCATAAGTATTATTATTCATTTAGAAATTACAAGTTCCCAAAGTAAATTTTTTTGCTCTGAGATCTGACTTTGCATTTTATTCATAACTGGTTTTATTCCTCTTGTATTGAAGGCAGAAATCCTTTCTGATGGTCTGCCTGTGTTAGGAGAGTCTGCACAGTCAGAGAATGTGTCACATTCCTCATTTGATACAATTAAGTAAACACAAGATAACATTATTTCCAGTTCGGATGCGTCCAGGTTTCTCTGCACTGAGCTTGTAAGTCCTGTGTTTAACTAGTTAAATGCTGTTCTAGTAAAAAAAATTGCAGGTTGTATATAATATGCTGTAAATAATCTTTTTGAGCAAAGAAGAAATGCTGCGTTTCATTCCGCTTTAATGTTTGTTAGTATTGCAGTAGTATGAATATACCATTTTACTGGATCATGTGATATATTGTAGTACTGTGTTAAATGTGTAACAAATGAAATTATTATTATTATTATTATTATTATTATTCATAAAGTGCCAAGATATTATGCAGCTGTGCGATATCTTAAATTCCATCTATTTAAAATGTTTAAGTACACAGAACATTTAATATTGATTGAATTCATGCCAATGTTCTAATGTCAGATACGGGCATTTAATAGGGTACAGCTATACCAGACCTCTGACTATGAATGGGGGCCAGCTGCATATCTGCCTGTGTGTGCTTGCATGGTGGGACCGATTCATAAAACCTGAAACAAAATTATAGCTGTTGTCTCTAGCAACAAAACAGATTGTTTACAATCTAGGATGTAACCCAACTAGTTTCTATAGACAATAAAAATTAAAAACACTTTTGCGTCTTTTTTTTTTCTGAATTCATTTCCTTGCCTGGTGTGCTGGAATTTCTGCTGACTTCCTCATATTGTGCAAGCGGTGTTTGAAATTCCAAGTGTGGGGACTGGCTTTAAAGCAGGTCTGAACTCAGAGCGTCCTCTCTGCTCTAAAAGATACACAACAGCATAATAACCTTTAAACAAAAAAAACATTTCTTTGTTGCAGCTGATAAAAAATCCTAAAATGAATCTGCACAGTTTCTACTTCCTGATTCAAGGAAGCAGACATATTGTTAGCAGCCTGTGCTTTCAAATGAGCTTATCTGTCATCTCTGCCATGGCAGTCATGTGACACAGGGGAGATATCAAATTACAACTTGTGATAAGACACAGATGATGGGGGATTAGACAGGCTTAACTCTCTAAATACATACAGGGTGTATTTCTCTGTTTTCCTTCTGTCCTGTGCAAGAGTTTAGGACCACTTTAAGGGGACTGATATGAAGCCCCTGTACTCAATGTAATGCCATCATCATTATTGTTGGTGTCAGAGGACTATTACTTTCAAGGGTTGCTTTCCCCAGTTTCTTACAGACATTACAGCGAATGCATCATTGCCAGCATATGAAACTTCTTGTTGAGTAGTATAATTATTTACTGTCCAAACGCTGTAAATCATTTTTGCAGCTTGAATTGCTGCATCGGAGGTTTCAGCTTGCTTGACCAGAATGTGGCTCACTGACGGCAAGCTGGGAAATGGCCTAGATTGTTCAAAGGTCTATTGAAGCGTGACCTCCTGCTTTGCCATTCATGTTGATTTTAAATACCTCAAACACAGCAAAGGTGGCAGCAAAATTTCATCATATTCCAGCCAGAGAAATAGACTAGTTTTAGAATGTTTTGAATGAATTATTCACTTACTAGCTATCTATTTTTATATGATATTAACGCTTTATTGTGTTTCTTCTGGCAATCAGAAAAAAGAAATTACAGTTGATATGTACCATATCATATATTTACAGCTCATTTTGTAATGCGTTCTGTACAGGTTACACAACTAAACCCATAAAACGTTTTTGTTACGTTTTAAGTTTACAAGCTGTAATGTCCTGAAAAGAGGAATCACTATGGAATTATAACACATTGCTGCTTAAGTACCCCTCCCCCATCAGTGCATTATTAAAGTGAACCAAGCACCATTTTTAGCACCCAGGACATCTCAATAACACATTAAAAATGCATATTAATAATGTGGCTCATTAATAAAATAAATCCATTCTACCTCTACTTTTTACATTTAAATATTTGTCAGAGGCTTTTATTGCTCTACATCCATGGCCTGCAGTCTGCAGGAAAAGAAAAAGCAGACTAATAAGGATTGCTGTAATTAGCAGTTGCAAAGAGCAAACAAAAGCTTTCACCAGCAGAGGACCTGGGGAGAAAACACAATTTACTTCAAACAGTTTAGAGAGAGTCACACTTGATTACATTCTCACCTTCCCCTGGATAAATGAGGAAGAGGGGGGGGGGGCAGCTCCTACAGCTATTAGAAACCAGGAAAACTACAGAAATAGAAAACTGCTTGGATCCCTTTTAAAGCCAAAGTAAATACTCATTTTCAGTTTGTGATGTTTTACATAATGGTGACATCCATATACGTTACTTACTGGCCTGGTTAAATTGTTTTTTCATTGTTAGTCTCTCCCAGTGTCTCTGTGGTACACTTTCCTAGGCACTAGGAATAGCTAGCTAGATTCTAATAATTCAGACTTGCATGCAAAATAAATGCGGATTGAGGATTGGAGAATGGTCAGAGTTTCATATTGCCCCCTTTACAATTTGAAATTCACAGTTAGTTCTACTCAGTCTGTGTGACATTAAAACAATACTTTGCAGTAAAGTTATTTTTTAAATATTATTTAGTTATATGGTGCTTATATGCGTGCACAAACTTGTATTGGGACTAAGACAAAATTACCTTTACATCACATGTTTATAACAAACATAATCAGATATATTGATCTAAGCGTGATTATATCGGCCAAGCGAGTTATTTTCCGCCTTGAGGGGTCTAAAGTTTAATAAGATTAGGTGATGCCCCCATCGCCTAAGTTAAGAACTCGCCAGTGCTTTGCGCTGGTGAGTTAAGCAATAGGATATGGCCCCATGTCCCTTGCAGTTAGTGCAGCTGTTATACAGAAGATTCCTCCCTTGTTTAGCAAACAGAAGCTTATTCACTCCCCTTGTTGAGCAAAGGGAAATCTCCTGACAGCAGGGAGAACAAAGAAGGGTGCCAATCAATAGATAAGGCTTCACAGGAGAATTAAAGCAAACCCAATAACCATGCTAACTTGGTTTATAGAATAACTCGTGATACTGCATCACTATATTATAATAATGTTAAGAGGGAAAAATATTGGGTAATTTCAGGTAAATTCTCACTTATATATAATATATCATATATACTATACTATAATACTATATATACTATATTATATATACACTTTATAGACACTAGCATTGCTTATAGACGGTTTCTGCAGCTGGCTGTGCGATTTAATGTTGACTGTGATTGTTGGCGTGAAATAATTTATTTTAGTAAATCTTGAATAAAAAGTTTATGAAGTGTGATCACTTAACAAATGCGGTGCACATCTGGACTATTTTGTGTCATACAAGGCTTTTGCAGCTAAAACAAAAAAAAAATAGTTTTAATGATTTTGCCATGTGGCCTGAAACAACAGATGTGAAAGAGTGAAGTTTGCGGACGGGTGTTCTACAGTATCTTGGCTCAAGACACACAGACACAGAACATTTATATCTGTTGGGGGATCTTGACCAAGGACTGAAAAGGTGCAGGCTTACTGAACAGGAGGAGCTGAAATCCGAACCCTGGCCGCCTGTGTCAGAGGCAGAGCCCCTAACCAGTACACTATCCAGCCACTACTGGACATCATTACACTGAGATACATCATTACACTGGACATCATTACACTGAGATTGCAAGGAGAGTGAGTTATCTGAGAAAACTGCACTGTACAGCTCAGAAGTTCATGCTGCAGGAAGGCTCTGGTCATTGGGGTCGCATGCTGGGCATAGACTGGTCGTTTTTTCTTATCAATCGAGCCGCTGATGGCTAATATCCGACAGGTCCGATGACCCGCCGGATAGATTTGCCCGCGGGTATGAGCGGGGACGCGGCGGGAGTCGATCCGGTGGCTAATTGAGCCACCGGGTCGACTCGTCTATGCCCAGCATAAGGCACTGTAAATCGATTCGTTTGACACGCTAATCAAAGAGCTTATACAAAGCATAAAACACGTTCTGCCATTAAGCCACAGAACTAGGGAAACATTTATGCGAGGAGTAAAACTTTGATAATCCATGATTGATATTGTTTTATTAATTGGAAGATGTTTGGCCTTTTCTTTCAGCAACAGAGGAGGGAAAAGGAGCTTAGAAAACAACAGGAGAGAGATCAACGTAGGCGGTATGAGGAGCAGATAAGGAGAGAAGAGGAGCGGCGACGAGCGGAGCATGAGAAGGTCTGACCTCTTTTTTTCCATGTAATCTTTATTTGATGCTCTGCGCTAATGTCAATTGAATGAAGTGATTGGGATGATCTGCTCAGAATTGAAAGATTAGTGCGGTTTGAGCAGTTTTACAAGCACATAACTAGAAGTTATTTTAGCTGGGATTCAGTGGACAAAACACAGGGAACAAAGGTCTGCCATTTCTGTAGGTTCAGGGCCAAAAGTCAGGTGGAACTTCAGTAAGCTTTCATTTAGTTTGCTGAATATCAAAACTCTATCCTAAATGTATGGGCATGTCTAGGAGTACTCGTAGAGAAGCATGGGATCAGTTGGGTCAGGTGATACAGTAGATATGCAAGTCTCTGATTTTCAAGTCATGATCATGTGCTAAAGCAGGATGTGATCACAGCAAATCAGAGCTTTGCACATCTATCAGCTGATCAAACAAATCAAATGCTTCTCCATGCATTTTCCTAATCATGACCATCACTACATAAGTTTCTTCAGAAACTGAAATTTCAAACTTGTATTTATTTCAGGTTGTGTGTAGAGATGGCTGGTGAGATTATATTAATTCCAGCTTTCATGCCAGGTTTGCTGCTTGGAAAAGGGCCAATCAGTAGGAAGTGCATTTGTTTAGCCCAGTTTAAAGCTACATACAGCGTAATGCATTAAATGTTATTAAAATCTTGTTAACCATATATAACTGTTACGCATATACGTAAACACTCCCTATGCTTAGGTCAGTCAAAATGTATTGCTTTATAAGGTGTTCTTCACCCTTTCGTTTATGGGTAACAACTGAGCTCCAGAAGGAAAGTAGTCCTTTACAGGATGTTGAAATATACAAGAGGCTGAAGCCATAAACCTAGTAATGTTGTTCCTCCAATCCTCCTGATGAGAGGGAAGTTATGGACTAGTTCAGGGTCTTGAAATCTTCAAAGCATTTTCTGATGCAAGGAAATAGTTTAGTGTAGTTATTATTTTATATGGAAATGCAAGTCCTGTCCTTGCTGATGAGTGGCAGCCGCAAGTGGGAAAGGAACAGGGGATGGAAATAGTTTCAGCCAAGAAGGGGGGATTACATCTATTCCCCCTACCCTATGGTACCCCCTACTCCTCTATTACACAGTTAGTGCATTTTGTCCTCTGCAAAACACTCTATTTATTTAAAACCTATACATGCTAGTTCAGTGTCTATGGCTATAAGTATTATAGGCAGAAGATCAGCAGGACAGCCAGGCAATTTACATTGTTTAAAAGGAAAAAAATATGGCAGCTTCCATATTTCAGGTGTTCTTTAAGGAAGAATAATTGCTTATTTCTGTCCTGGGAAAAACAGCAAATGGAAAAAGGCGTGTCTTTTCTGTTTGATACTGTGGATTCTTGGCCCCCTGAACTGCAGTTGTAAAGCAGATTTTACACTATAGGAAAATTGTTTAGAAGTTCCACCTACCATTTATATGTAAATGGGGAAAATGTATAGGCGATATTGCATATTTGCTTGGAGCACAGTAAATTACTAAATGTACCCAATATATAATATATTATCAGTTATGTAATATGAGAGATAATCTTTGGCATACATCTTACAATGGAAGTGTAGAGATTGCAGGGGATACAGCCGTATCAGAAACACATGAATTCATTGTGATCGCATTTCAGTACATTGGCACATGGATAATGTGATAAGAGTTAATGCTGGATAGAGATGGCCAATAAGAGACATTTTTTTTTTACATTTTTTGCAAATGTTAATGGAAATTGTAAGCAGTTTGGAATTGGGCAAATACATTCTGGCAGGGGGTGCATTTGACTGGCTCACTTCCTCGCTGCATTACGAGTTTGCATTACATTTCCACAATATCCAGAAAAATTAGCACCTTGTTGACCAACCCCAGTACTGAATGAGACAAAGCAAAAAAGTACACAAATATTTTGCACTGAGGACTTTTTTTTTCCTATTGTGCAACACAGTGGGGTGAATGAGAACTATTAGAAATCATTGATGTTATTTAAAATGTAACAGGTAACACCTTTACGTTAATTCACATGCGTTAACGTACTGAACATTCAGGACAAATAGTTCAGGGGCTACATTAGATAGTCTTAGAAAAGAGCAGGACGCTCTCTCCAACTGATTGGAAGGATGTATGTGGTAGTCGAAGAAGATTTTCCTGGGAAATGATATGAGCAGTTTCTCAATGCACAGCGCACTCAATAAGCACACAAGCAGCTGTTGAGTAGGAGGTTGAGAATTTTTCTTTGGATTTACATTCACAATAGCAATGGATGGAGAAATGCACACCCCAAGAAAGAGTAGTTGACGGATGTGCCACGGCAAACTCAATCACTACTTGAGTTATATCCAGTAAAGAAAATGTAACCGGCACCATCCAATGCTCTTTTTTACTTATTTATTGTAAGGCTGTCATATAGTACAGAGAGTACAAACAGCGATGTTTCGGAGCGATGGACATGCTCCTTTATCAAGCTCACAATTCAGTTTATATACCACATCACTAAATCTGATTGATAATCGGTTTCTTGATTTCATCTCTACGTTGGTTGATTTATCTGAGGGTACTACACAAATTCCAAACAATAACTGGGCTTTAAATGAACAAATAGTCTTTTAATTCCTCTCAGTAAATTTCTTCAAGATTACAGGACAAGCATGCGGACACAATTTCGGAATTCTAAATCACATAAAAGCAGCTTTTATGTAATTTGGAATTCTGAAATTGTGTCCGCGTGCTTGTCCTGTAATCTTGAAGAAATTTACTGAGAAGAATTAAGACTATTATATTTGTTCATTTAAAGCCCCGTTATTGTTTGGAATTTGTGTAGTACTGTAATTGGGGCGGAACAACATTACTCTTCTTTTATCGGTTATTTGTATTGCTATATCTTAGGGTAGCTTGCTGGTGACATTGGATGTGGAGAGCCTCTACACCTCCATCCCACATGATGGGGGTGTGGAGGCTGTCCAACATTCACTCTTTACTGCTTCTGATTTTGATAATCATCAGATTAGATTTATTGTGAAACTTTTGAGGATTGTACTTACCTGTAATTACTTTGTATTTAATAACCAGTTTTATTTGCAGGCTTGGGGGACTGCGATGGGGTCCAATGTGGCCCCGTCCTACGCAAACAAATACATGAATGAGTATGAAGAATCATTTGTTTATAACAATACATTATTTAAAAAATATGCCACTTGTTGGCTTCCATACATTGATGATGTGTTTTGCATGTGGGAGGGGCCGCGTTGGACCCTTGACCAATTTGTGGAAGAACTACATGGTCAGTGTGAACACATCAGACTTGCTTCCCATTGTGATGAACAGCAAATCAATTTTTTAGATACCATGGTTATTTTGTCTGGTGGTGCTCTCAATACAGACCTGTATGTGAAACCCACTGACAGGAATGCTATCCTGTCATACAAAGGTTTTCATCCTATTAATACCATTAGATCTATCCCTAAATCGCAGTTTAGGAGGGTTGGCCATATAGTGGATGATAGCAGCAAGCGGGAAGTCAGATTTAGTGACATGTCCCAGAAGTTTTTGGATAGACATTACCCTGATTGTTTGGTTGCAGAGGCGTGCAAAATGGATGTATGTACAACTCGGGGACCTAGAAAAAATGCTGGTAATCATATTCCTTTCATTACACAATACAATGTCCTTAGTAAGGACATAGCGCATATCATTAAAAAATATTGGTCTTCTCTTACCCATTCATTTCCTATGATCCCTGAGTTCCGTAATCCTCCATTGTTTTCATACAAAAGGGCCCCTACTCTTAGGGACAAATTAAACCATGCTGAAATGAGGATCCTAATTAGACCCCCTGAAGGGTCAAGGAAAGAGATGTACCCCTGCCTTAACTGCGTGCACTGCAACTCAATAATCAGAAGTGATGTTTTTACTCATCCAAGGTCAGGTAAGAGGTTTAATATCAAAGGGATTTACAACTGCGATTCGCAATATGTTGTTTATATCTTAAAATGTCCGTGTGGCCTGATTTATGTAGGGAAAACTGCCCAAAAATGTAAGGTTAGATTATTAATCCGTGAACATCTCATGGATAAACCAGTTGCCTGTCATTTTGCACTAAGTAAACATAATGTGAGTCAGTTGCGCTGTCAGATTGACAGTGTTCCTGTTTTAAAGCGAGGAGGTGACAGACACGGACAACTGCTGTACCGTGAGGCACATTGGATTTGCACCCTAGATACTATAGAGCCCCGTAGTATGAATCGCGATTATGACCCATCACCGTTCATATAATTATATAGTCCCTTATCTATATGTATATGGTTATCTCTGTATACATTTTTTTTTATTTTTGTGTATCTATATGATTGATAGCTTATATGTATAATATGTGGTTTTGCACTTTAATATACTGTGCCTGATACCCTCTTGATGTAGTATTGCTACCTTCGCTGTACGTGGATGTACCCCTTTTTTCATGCCCACACTGTCAGCCCCTATTGTATTTAACATCGATATGGCAACGTGGCTAGTTCGGCTGTTGCCATACAGGGAGACGCAAGGCGGCTGATTGGTGGAGGTCTCCACGTGATCACCAGGCTAAGGCAGTGACTTACACGTCCTGCCCTTTAGAGGCGGACGGACTTGTCCACCTGCTTCCACTACGTCTCCCTGGTAACGTCTATGACGTTACAGTGCCGCTCTTCTGATGTTTGAGTTACCCATCAGGTCCGGCTGACTGATGGGTGGCGACTTCTTCTCGCACGTCTGGTTAGAGGCTGTGCCGACGTCAGTGCGGACATGGGAGATGGATGGTGACTTCTCGCACGTCGGGTTAGGGGCTGTGCCGACGTCAGTGCGGACATGGGAGATGGGTGGTGACTTCTTCTCGCACGTCGGGTTAGGGGCTGTGCCGACGTCAGTGCGGACATGGGAGATGGATGCATCACATAGGTGAGCTGCTCGATTCCATTGGTTCCCTTAAGGTAAAGAGGTTCCCCATCAGGTCTGCTTTATACATAACGGACAGGGATTGGCTATAAGTGTTTTGTAGCTTGTGATTAGTGCATTCAAAATATGATGTGGTATATAAACTGAATTGTGAGTGAATTACATTGTGACTGTCATGGCTTGATAAAGGAGCATGTCCATCACTCAGAAAATTCGCTATTTGTACTCTCTGTACCATATGACAGCCTTACAATAAATAAGTAAAAGAGCATTGGATGGTTCCGGCTGCATTTTATTTATTGGATTTACATTCATAGAGGTTTATGGGCGTCATTTTTATATTTGGTGTACCTATGTCATTTATAGAGGTGATGGTAGAGATGCTGGATGTCAGCTCTGCACCATCTTTACAGGTCTCTGTCTTGGCATCTTTCCTCTTATGGGGCTTAAATAAACTTCTTTGTCTATAGTGACTGATTTGAACTCTACATGCCAAGTTCTGCAAAATATGTTTGCACTATACAGTATACATTCAGGGCTAGTTCACAGTGCTCAGTTGCATTGCAGGATAATTCATCGTGCCAACTCACTGCTCATACAATTCTGTGGGCCTGTTCACAGTCCTACGGTGTAATGGATCGTGTTATTTTAACTCGCTACAGGCAGGCTTTGAATTATTTCCAGTGCAGTTCACACACATTTTATCACACGCGTTAAGCAACTGACCACTGTGAATCCAGCCTCATATACATCCAGCCAGAAAATATTTGCACAATTAATCAGCTTTCTGATCTTTGGCTAACTTTCTCTCCGGTTCTTTGCTAGTATCTCTCTAATGTCTGGTGTCTCTTCTCCTTCTTTCCAACACTGAACCTACCAGGAATACATCAGGAGACAGCTAGAGGAAGAGCAGAGGCAGTTAGAGATATTGCAGCAGCAGTTACTGCAGGAACAAGCTCTGCTTCTGGTAATAAGGAATTGTGTGCTATTCTCCAGCATGTCCACTCCATACACATGTGTGCACGAGAGACCATATGCATTTGTCTATCATGCCACCCTCTTCATGACATGTTGCATGACTCTTGCATGGAGTTGTACCTGTGATAGCTAAGCCACCTGTATACATTTTAAGATAAGTCATCCAGATTTTACATTCACGGTAAGTAAAATAGTTTGAGTTTTGCAGACATGCATTCATTCACTGCTTAGTTCTGAAGTCTATAAGGCTGTTCTGTGCTGATGTGGGTGACAGATTATAAAAGGATGTTGCGGCAATAGAAATATTTTTCCTAAGTTTTGTTGGTTGGAAGAGAGCTGGTATCCATGAATTCATTTTAATTAATTTGGGCTGCATACAGGGCCGGCGCTACAATGCTCCAGGACCCCAGAATCTGTTGTGACCCCCCCCAAGTGTACCTCATTTATCCCTCACAATTTCAAATTCAATTTTGCCGGATGTCAGCCATGGTATCCTTTCTTCCTTGTGCTCTAACAGCCGGCTACATCGGTGCTCTCCTCGATGTAACGCAGGCATGTGATGTCACGTCAGTACATACATGCCTGCGAGAAGGGAAGAGGCGCGATGCGGTCATCGAGGGTGGACCCTGGACGGAATCCTTTGGTGAGTGAAGTTAGATGATGCAGGCTGGGTGCGTCAGCTGGCTTGGGAACTCTGGAAGCTGACTTTGCGGAGATGGAAGGGGGCACCCAGGTTACCTTTGCCCTGGGACTTCATGCCACTTAAACAAGCCCTGACTGGCTGCATAGTTGGGTACCATAAGTATGAATAGTATGAATGTCATTCTGCATGGTTTGCTGGGTCTTTCTGAGTGACATCCATTGTCCATTTTGGTCCATTTTTGCTAACGGTCAGTACTCCATGTCAGAACGCCTTTTCATGAGTATCTCTAGATAATCTAATTTCAATTGGATTTGCAATTAATTGCAATCCTCTGCCTTGCATGGATTTGAAACTGAGACGGTAGAAACTGGTCAGTCTGTTGCTCAATATACAGTATTTGAGTTTTTTTTTAGTTTAGCAAAAGTGATAAACAAAATACAATATTGATATTAGAAAAAGTATGAACAAAAGACTGAAAAAAACTCTCCATTATGCAGCAAAATATGAGAATTATAAACGTTCTTTCAAAATGCATAAGCTGCCTGAAGTTATCTAACAGAGAGCAAGCCTTAGCCTCCACCCCAGAAGAAGGCTGTTTATATGCAGACCATTCCTGCCGATCAGAATTTTGGAAAAGTACCTGAAATGTTGTGGGTATATTTGAGATTTTTAATCACCTCCTTGTTGTGTTTTAACTGATTCTACCATTGGAATCAGACTGATGATGAATTAAGTCATGATAATGAATAGGGATTACTAAACTGCAAAACACTGCAGAATTAATTGAAATGGAAGTGAGGGGCTTGGAGATGTACCAACAGTAAGTGGCCCATGAACTCTTCTCCTAGTATAGAACAGCCACAGTGCTGTTTATAGGCCAAATTTAATGTAAACTTAAAAAATGTAGCAATGGGGGACACTTTTCACATGTCCCACTGTCTTACCTTACTGAACGATTATCCATTTTCATCTTCCACTCAATTAAGATTCCCACCACATAGAACCTTTTGTACTTTTGACACGACCTAATACACATATGACTACTGCATTCATTGGACAGCACTTTAAATTGTTTTACCCCGTTCCATAAAGAGTATTTATCTCGTGCACATTTTCCAACAGGAATACAAGCGCAAACAGCTAGAAGAACAAAGACAAGCGGAAAGATTGCAAAGGCAACTGCAGCAGGAGCGAGACTATCTGGTCTCCCTTCAGCAGCAGCAACAGCAGCAACAGCAACAGAGGCAGCAAGAGCAGAGACCACCAGACAAGAAGCCACTATACCACTATAAGGAGGGTCTAAATCCTGCTGATAAACCAGCATGGGCAAAAGAGGTATGGTTACTCTACCATGCAGCTAGTGCTGCTATCTGTGTTTGGGCATTATCTTTACTAGGTGCAAATAATACAAGTGATGTTGTGCTCTGTGTTGTGTTATATTTCTTTAACTTGTAGTGTTAATAGTTTTTTTTTATTGTTATACAGTATTTCACCATCAATGTTTTGTGAGGAGATGCATTATTTGTATCATTTGATGCTTGTATTACCAAGGACTGATTTAAAGCTCCAGGTTCTTGTGACAATAGATTTCTCATTATAAATATTTATTTGCAGTAGATCACCCCACTCTTCATTTATTTTCCATAAAATAACTCCTCTATCATTCTGTCACTTCAGTAGATAATATACGTTTTATGAGACCTAACGATCCAAGATCAGAAAGCTAGAGGATCCCTAGTAATCCCTACAAGTGCTGAAATTAAAACACAGCTGTGCAATGCTGATCGTAAACTGGTCTTGTGCATATGGACATTTGTGCTTTTCTTACTATGTGTTGCTCAGTGAGTGCAGTGGTTGCATTTTAAATGACCCATTATGTAACTGTGTAGTAACTTGTGTTGTAGCTGGTTCTGGGAAGCATGGCTGCTCATTTTCTTTTTAGTGTAGCAAATCCTTTTTTTTTTTTTTCACCCTCTTTATTTTTGTTATGTATTGGTGGAGTGGGAATCTAGTATGCATGCAAGATAAATGGATCACAAATACATTGTAAAACATAACTGCATTGAAAAAAGCCCTCCTAATTGCCCTTCAAAGAAACCTTTTTGGTAAGTGTTTCTTAAATGAAAAACATTAAACTTATGAGTATTCTCCTTGTACACAAAGTAATGTTAACCATGCCTGGATAGATAACATTAACAATTAGATACAATCCTCTAATACAATTATTTTTAATATAATTGCTAAAGGTGGTAAAGAAATTGATTAATTTAATTACAATCTATTCTATTTAGTCTGATCAAATATTTTCAGTCATTCGATAGAGATCATGTTTGAATGACAACAATTACAGTGCATGGATTGGTTTGATTTTGTATAGATGTTATTTTAGTGAAACAAACATTTCACTGTATGAATGTAATCTTAACCCCTGTGATCAGCATACATACATCAATAGTTTTGTAGACATAGAATAACTGCACTATTGGTAGAACACAATAATAACTTTAATTAGCCCTTTTGTTCACTTTTGATATACCTGTAACGTAGAGGTTATATTTATGCTACAAAATCATACTAAAATATGAGAAAATAGTCCTGATGTCAAAGTAAAGCTAACTAGTTATCTTCCTTTTTAAAACCTAGGTATTTGCAGTTAGCAAGTGAGCAAGAAGGAACTTGCATGATGTGGTTTCTGCTCGCTGGCTGAATAAGCAAATCATTCTTTTATATGCCTGAAAGCTATGCACACATCCAGAGCTGCTGGTGTGCATAGCTTTGAGAACTCTTAGCCTTTGACTTTTACAGAACCATACAAATCCAACTGGCAGACAGCTGTTTCAGGATTTAACTGGCTTAAAAGATGGCTTGAAAGCAGGGCTTCGTGTAAGTTCAAGGTTAAAGTACAAGGACTGTTCCAAGATGCAATTCAGTTCAGAAGGACTCAGCAGTTGGGGTGCATTGGAAAGAACAAGGTAGAACGACAAAGTAAGGGGAGCCCAACCTGATTTATTCTCCTTGGTAAATAGCTAATTGATGTAGTAGAGAGATGGAATACTCATCACATCTGGATCAGAAATGGAGGCAACCACATGGTAGACTTGAGAGAAGTATTGGCTGGAGACAGGTAGTTGCTTCCTAAACTGAGCAGAGAAAGGTCCGCTTAGACCCCAATATATTCTAATAAGGTTTTTGTTCAGTAAAATCAACATATAACCACCTATACTGCTGAAATATTTGAAAGGTTAAAACAGGATTCTTACTTGCAATGAAGATCCCTGGCCATGGACTTAACACAAATATTACGCTTAATTGAATAAACATGTTATATTTTACAAGTCCTCTATGATGCTAGATGGGCAGTTTACATCATATACTTATTTTTTGGCTTCAGCATTCATTAGGTAATTGGTAATCTAGTTGGAGTTACAGTATGCCACATTATAGATTGTATAGCATTTTGAAAGCACCACACTACTTTCTTCTTATTCTGATGCCTGTGTGCACTAATGCAGATCAATGTATGTAAATTAGCCAAAAACTATTTCCTCTCAACATTGCTATGGTATTACATCTGTTTCAGTTCATCTGATTGCAACCTCTGGCATTGATTACTGATATGAACTATGTGTTCTCATTGTTACGGGTTATCGATCTAAACATTATATAGTTGGAGGATTAGAAAAACTCAAGTAGCTAATTTTGTGGCTCATTTTAAGGGCTTTTGATATATAGATGATTTCTATGTGTCTGTCCTCTCTATTGCAGGGTGAGTAGAAATAAGTCAGTGGAGTTCCGACAGTTTTTTTGTTTTTCAAGGAGTGCAAGCACAGACTGCCCACTGGCACACCTGCCAGATGCCAGAAGGATTGGTGCCTAACAGCCATCTGGGCCAATATGCAATCATGTGGCTGTGTATTCTTAGTGGGCTCTCTTTATAAACTAAGTTAGCAACACATACTGCGGTCTGTATAATCAGGGTGGGCCATTTATATGGATACACCTTATTAAAATGGGAATGGTTGGTGATATTAACTTGCTGTTTGTGGCACATTAGTATATGTGAGGGGGGGGGGGGGACTTTTTAAGATGGGTGGTGACCATGGCGGACATTTGGAAGTTGGCCATTTTGAATCCAACTTTTGTTTTTTCAATAGGAAGAGGGTCATGTGACACATCAAACTTATTGGGAATTTCACAAGAAAACAATGGTATGCTTAATTTTAATATAACTTTATTCTTTCAAAAGTTATTTACAAGTTTCTGACCACTTATAAAATGTGTTCAATGTGCTGCCCATTGGATTGTCAATGCAACCCTCTTCTCCCACTCTTCACACACTGATAGCAACACCGCAGGAGAAATGCTAGCACAGGCTTTCCAGTATTCATAGTTTCAGGTGCTACACATCTCGTATGTTCACAGCATAGACAATTGCCTTCAGATGACAAAGATAGTGGGGCCATTCTTCATCAATGGAAACCTCAAGACCACCGGATATGTGAAATTGCTACGTGATGATGTGTTTCCCTCTTTATGCACTGAAGCTGGCAGATTCCCTGAGTTTTTCCAGCAAGATGGTGCACCACCACATTATGGGTGTCAGGTCCGAGCATTCCTAGATGAACAGTTTCCTGGAAAGTGGATTGGTCATCGTGGGCCAGTTGAATGGCCCCCAAGGTCTCCCGATCTGACCCTCTTAGACTTTTATCTTTGGGGTCATCTGATGAAGGCAATTGTCTATGCTGTGAAGATACGAGATGTGCAGCACCTGAAACTACGGATACTGGAAGCCTGTGCTAGCATTTCTCCTGCATTGTTGCCATCAGCGTGTGAATAGTGGGAGAAGAGGGTTGCATTGACAATCCAACACAATGGGCAGCACATTGAGCACATTTTATAAGTGGTCAGAAACTTGTAAATAACTAATGAAAGAATAAAGTTGCGTTAAAATTAAGCACACCATTGTTTTTCTTGTGAAATGCCCAATAAGTTTGATGTCACATGACCCTCTGCCAATTGAAAAAACAAGTTGGATTTAAAATGGCCGACTTCAAAATTTCTGCCATGGTCACCACCCATCTTGAAAAGTTTCCCCCCTCACATATACTAATGTGCCACAAACAGGAAGTTAATATCACCAACCATTCCCATTTTATTAAGGTGTATCCATATAAATGTCCCACCCTGTATGTTTGGTCAGCTATTAAAACCTTTCACATTGACGTATGCTACTGAGTCACAATGGATCTCGGCATAAGAGATTAGTGAGTATTTTCATGCTCCATGCTTAGTACTGACCATATGGGTGTGTAACCCTATACATTTTCTCAACTCTGTTACATTATGCTGCAATATTATTAGATTTACCAACTCCTATTGAAAATCTCTGTATGGAAAAATGATGATGCTCACCATAGTAAGCCACGTATGAAGTGTACATTCATTTTACATGGCGTTAATGATTGTGGTAATTGCCAGTATTCCTTTTTTATGGATAAGTGGCGAAGTTTGTTTGTCCTCGTCTTCATAATTTGTGCTCCTTTGTCACTCCCTCGAGTGTACTTTGTCAAGGCCCACAGCATGTAAATTATTAAAACCCAGTACTTCGATAAATTACTATTGGAACATTTTTTTCTGTGAATATTTTCATAGATCCAAGTTATGGTTTTTCCACAGTATAAAAAAGTAGCTTCAACTGGCCACCTTCTTGCATTTTGTTTCCCATCTAGAAGACACTTTCAGAGCAACTATTCCCTTCTAATAAGTGGAGGAGATGCCCAGACACTTGGAAGCATAGCCAATCCAAAGTCTACCTAATTGAAACTCAGTACATACATCTTGGCCTGGTCGAGCTACTATAACATTTCAAATGATTCTGTATAGTCTTGCTTTCCTTTGCAGTAGGGATGAACAGATATGAACAGAGATGGAGCATCATAGGACACCATAACCTCCTCTATCCCTAAACTTAATCCCCTACCAATTTGTTGAATTTTTTTGTTTTGAATGTGGTGTATCATGTTAGTGACCAACAGTACTAGTATAGTGTACAGCTGCTTGGAAATTTTTGCATGTACATTTTGAAGACAACATACCTTCAGCTCATGCATAGTCTGTCAGCTCATGCATCATCTGTATGATGTGCTTCTATTAGCTAAACTGCTGGCTGGAGAACATTGATTGCCTGTACTTGTAAACGCCGAAATACCTATTTACTTATTAGAAGTTGCTCTATAAGAGTGATGAGACATCATCTTCTATAACAAAAAAAAGGTCCAGTTTGAAGCTACCTTATTTTTTGTCTGGATACATACGTATAAAATGATGTGTCAGAGTTAAATGTGTGTGGTATAGAAATATGTGACAGTTTTTATAACAGGTTAAGTGTTTAGTGATAACATGTTCAGGCATTGCAGTCACATTGGGTATAGTAACAATCCCTGCATGTTACTTGGATCCATTTCTAATCATGACTAGAGACAAAAAAAAAACATATCCAGTTGTTCACTGTGAACATAATAAAAGAATGTGATGTGCATGCTCCATTAAAAATCTAATTTGTCATTGTGAGTTATTTTATGTTGTGTTGTAATAGTTTAATTTTGTGTGATCCCACTCCTAGGTTCAACAGCGATCTCTTAGTAATTCGCCTGTTCTTCCAGCTAAGCAGCAGCACCCTTCTGTTATCGAGCAGCAGGTGCCCTTGTTAACCAAAGATGCATCTACTAGTTGTCAGCCCTCAAGTAGGCCCAATTCTCAGAATCTGCAAGCATCAGGTCCTGTGAACATGGACAACCTTTCTCCATCCATGATACTGCCTTCAATTCAGATTTCCAAAACAGGGCCTTGGTCACAAGGGACACAGAATGACGCGCAATCCTTAGAGGATGAAGTGAGATTCTTACTCCAAGTGGTCTCACAAGAAAATGAACCAGGGAGAAAATCATTAACATCCCTTAAAGGTTCTCGCTCACGAGGATGTAGTCCAGTCAGAGATACAGCATTGACCAAGGTCATTAGAGGTTTAAATTCTTTAACGAAATGTAAATGCATGAACTATTTAACATGCCACTGTGAAGGATGGAATAGCTACAAGGGAGATAGTTATGAGCTATCTTTGTATATTAGTGGTACTTCACTCCAGAAGAGGTCTTTCATGAATATCTTGGGAGTCTCCTCTATCTCCATAACATTTTATACCTGCTGTTAAAAGCATGTATTATTAACCCTGTCTGGCTGTGGTTGTTTAATATGAGCAGAATCTCTACGGCAATTGGTAGAGTGAATGCCCAACAATTTCTAAGCTTGGGTTTCTTACTTAACTATCTTCAGCCAATTTCTAACAGGTGTCTTTATGGGCTTGTCTTCACTTAATGTGTTTGCAAGCATTGTCTTTTCAATCATTGGCTTTGGGCTTCTCATCTCTTAACTGACTTATTGTTACTTTCCCTATATGTATAAACTGGCAGTATTTGAGCTGAATTTTATGGCTTGTGCAAATCTAAAGTTGCTTGCTGCTCGCAGCTGCTCCACTCCATAATCATCTGAACAAACCCATTTAAAAGAACAGATGCTTGAAAATCCACTTTATCTTTGAATATAATACATAACATGTAAGCATTATTAAAATTGGCATGGACAAACAAAGGTTCATCATATGCTGATCTGCATAACTATAGTATATTAGTGAGCAGAGGATAAAACCCAAAGAGTCACCTAATGTTATAGCAAACCTCATGACCAATAGGTCAAATGTGTTCTTTCTTGAACTAAAAAAAAACAATGGGGCAAGTCTGGATTCACTAGCGGCTTATTCATAGCAGAGTACAGTAACTCCTTTGGTTACTGTGCAATCAGGTAATCCCCATCTGTCCAGTATTATTGTAACTAAGGCTCAGGGCTGGATAAATTAATATGAGATTCTGAAGCCAGTATATCCAATCCAGCAGTTAAACGACCACTTAAGGAGTCTGTTCTATTACCAACAATTAGAGAGTAACTCAAAAGTTTGGCTTTAGCTGTGATTTGGCAACCTGGCTCTAGGGCTTTGTCCAGACCTACACTAGTTCCTAGGAGTTATTTTATCTTCCCAAGTGAGGCTGTTGCATTGAAATAAGCTTAGAAGATCCTGAACTGCTGTAACTGTGGGCCCATGCATAGTCCCTGTAGCTGCGATCGGATATACGCGATAGTTAGTGCTTAGCAAGACATTGCACAAATGAATTCACTATTTATCTCACTGCACTTAAAGCACGTTAGGATAGTCTATTTTCCTGTGGTGTGCTGTGTTACAGTAAGGGTATTTCATGCAATTATGGTTTGTATTGAAACATCATTTGTACCCCTATTTTACTTGTTTTGTTTACATTACAAGTATATTTTATTTAAATTATAGATCAAGAAATTCAGTTACTGAAAAAGCAAACCCATCAATAAGTATGTGGTATAGAGTCCTTTTACTGCCGTTATACTGGAGACTATGACTATTCACTGATCTTTGACAGTGTTTCCCAAACTTGTCATTATTGGCCACTAATGTTTTTAAGCTCTCTTTCCAGAATTGCAGGTAAATTGGTGTGCCTTCTTTGAATGTGTTACCAACTGCATCTGTAATTCTGTCTGGAATTGTTGAAAAACATGGTCTGTAGTGATGTGGTTTAGGAAACATCGCTCTAATCCTTGTAAAGGTGCCTGGTTGGTGGTGGTATCACAATTAACCAGAACTTTTTTTCCCAATTCTTTTGTTGTATGCAATACTCTTATGTTTAATTTTGAAGTGTGGTGTGTATTTGGTCTTTTCTTGTCTTTACTGTACATGCATGTTTGAGCACTCATAAAATCAATGCTCTTTTAGATGGAGCATGTTTGCATGTCCTCAGTGGTACAGTTGTGCTACTATGTCTCCAGGTGGATGTTACATATTTTCTGATCTTAATTTTTACTGCAAGTAAACTGACACATTTGTGAAGAACATCTTTTAAGTTCCACAACTCTGTTGGTACATTATTTTATTTATTGGTTTATTTTGCTTTATCCACTTATCCTCAGGCCATTTTAATTATAGTTTATGAAATTTCTAAAATACATCCAGACATTTGACCATACACTATGTTATTATTCCAATCCATTCTTCTACAGTATAATATTTCATGCTTATATATTCTGTACTACAATCAGTGTTTCTTCTGCTGTTCTTTTTATCTATCCACCTACAAATGTACTTAAAGTAGCATGTGACATGATGACATAAACCTGTGAAATGACAGTACCAGTTCTTGATAGAACTAGCCTGAATTTCACTGTAAGGGTTATAATTTCAGGTATGCAAATTACACTTTATTGAGTACACTTACTCAATCAAGTTGAAATCGTAATGTAGTGTAAATCTCACTGATAGGTAATTACACTCTAAGTGTAGGGAAACGTATAAAAAGGTCAGTAGTTTAATATTGGAGATGTAAAACTGAAAAAAACTGTTGTCATTTAGCTGAGACAATACAAAACTTTAAACATAGATTTTTTTTAAATAAAATAGGACCGTGGTGTTCCAAGAAAGTCCTATTTAGGATTAGGACTATATATACAATTGTTAATCTCCCCATTTTTTCATTTGGGGTTTTAGTGGCTGCCTAGGTGTTGCTGATGAGCAAATCTTAATTTCACTTGCTGAGCCTCTGGCTTTTGCATTTTAATAAAACACAAGCTGGCTTATGTACAAGAGCCATCGGTATACAAACATACATCATTTTTGTAAAACATTTGAGGGCCTGTAATCTTCCAAAATGTGATCCAGGCCAGTTTTTACTTGTCAGTTGTTGTTGCTACAGATAAGCCTGTGCTGCTACAAAGAGCTACTAATACTTTTTCACAATAAGTTTAAGAATGATAACATCTTTATAAATCTTTACCCAGACAAAAATGGCTTTTCATTTCACTCTATTCTGGGTAGAAAAAGGACTTCATCCATTAACAGTAGGCTTTTCTCTTTTATTATCCATAGTAATAAGCAGCATCCAAAACTTTTAGGGAAGCTAAAGACATCCCAATCTTTACTTATAATAGCTGGCAGTACAGAGGTTAGTGTACAAGTAAAATGAACTGCTGTGAACAGAGCTGCTAAGAACTGCCAGGGCTAGTTCAAAGTCCCTTTTCCACTAGCGGCGATTGCTATGCTGAATCTCAAAATCCTAGCAATTTTTGAATCGCTAGAGTTGCCACTTTAACATAGGAGTCACAGAAGTTATTTTCCACTACCGCAATTCTAATTTTACAAACGCGCAATCGCGTTTGGGAGCGATTTTTACTGCAATTTTGCAATGTAAAAAAAAAAAAAAGCTACATATCCAGTTGTTCACTGTGAACATAATTAAAGAATGTGATGTGCATGCTCCATTAATAATCTAATTTGTCATTGTGAGTTATTTTATGTTGTGTTGTAATAGTTTAATTTTGTGTGATCCCACTCCCAGGTTCCTCAGCGATCTCTTAGTAATTCGCCTGTTCTTCCAGCTAAGCAGCGGCACCATTCTTTTATCGAACAGCAGGTGCCCTTGGTAACCAAAGATGCATCTACTAGTTGGCAGCCCTCAAGTAGGCCCAATTCTCAGAATCTGCAAGCATCAGGTTTTGTGGATATGGACAACTTTTCTCCATCCATGATGCTGCCTTCAAGTCCATTTTCCAAAACAGGGCCTTGGTCACAAGGGACACAGAATGACGCGCAATCCCTAAATGAAGTGAGATTCTTACTCCAAGTGACCTCACAAAGAAATGAACCAGGGCGAAAATCATTAACATCCCTTAAAGGTTCTCGCTCGCGAGGATGTAGTCCAGTCAGAGATACAGCATTGACCAAGGTCATGAGAGGTTTCAATTATTTAACAAAATGTCCATGCTTGAACTATTTAACATACCACTGTGAAGGATGGAATAGCTACAAGGGAGATAGTTATGAGCTATCTTTGTATATTAGTGGTACTTCACTCCAGAAGAGGTCATGCATGAATATCTCGGGGGTCTCTTCTGTCTCAAACACCAGTTAACATTTTATACCTGCTGTTAAAAGCATGTATTATTAACCCTGGTCCCTGTCTGGCTGTGGTTGCTTAAATATGAGCAGAATCTCTATGGCAATTGGTAGAGTGAATGCCCAACAATTTCTAAGCTTGGGTTTCTTAACTGTCCTCAACCAATTTCTAACATGTGTCTTTATGGGCTTGTCTTCACTTAAAGAGAACCCGAGGTGGCATTTCATTACGTTAGTGGGGCACAGAGGCTGGTTGTGCACACTAACACCAGCCTCTGTTGCCCCATCGTGTGCCTCAAAGACCCCCCTGCTCGCCGCTATAGCCCCCGCAGTGCTGGCGACACGCAGCGCGTCGCCAGCACAATGTTTACCCTAGCGCTGTCTGTCAGCGCCGCTCCCCCGCCTCCTCCGCATCGCCGCTACCCGCCCGCGTCCCTTCCCTCCTATCAGCGGGAGGGAAGGGACGCGGGCGGGTAGCGGCGATACGGAGGAGGCGGGGGAACGGCGCTGACAGACAGTGCTTAGGTAAACATTGTGCTGGCGACACGCTGCGTGTCGCCAGCACTGCGGGGGTATAGCGGCGAGCAGGGGGTGTTTGAGGCACACGATGGGGCAACAGAGGCTGGTGTTAGTGTGCACAACCAGCCTCTGTGCCCCACTAACGTAATGAAATGCCACCTCGGGTTCTCTTTAATGTGTTTGCAAGCATTGTCTTTTCAATCATTGGCTTTGGGCTTCTCATCTCTTAACTGACTTATTGTTACTTTCCCTATATGGATAAACTGGCAGTATTTGAGCTGAATTTTATGGCTTGTGCAAATCTAAAGTTGCTTGCTGCTCGCAGCTGCTCCACTCCATAATCATCTGAACAAACCCATTTAAAAGAGTAGATGCTTGAAAATCCACTTTATCTTTAAATATATTACATAACATGTAAGCATTATTAAAATTGGCATGGACAAACAAAGTTTCATCATATGCTGATCTGCATAACTATAGTATATTAGTGGGCAGAGGATAAAACCCAAAGAGTCACTTAATGTTATAGCAAACCTCATGACAGATAGGTCAAATGTGTTCTTTCTTGAACAAAAAAAAAACAATGGGGCAAGTCTGGATTCACTAGTCGTGCTTATTCATAGCAGAGTACAGTAACTCCTTTGGATACTGTGCAATCAGGTAATCCCCATCTGTTCAGTATTAATGTAACCAAAGCTCAGGGCTGGATAAATTAATATGAGATTCTGGAGCCAGTATATCCAATCCAACAGTTAAAAGACCACTTAAGGATTCTGTTCTATTACCAACAATTAGAGAGTAACTCAAAAGTTTGGCTTTAGCTGTGATTTGGCAACCTGGCTCTAGGGCTTTGTCCAGACCTACACTAGTTCCTACGAGTTATTTTATCTTCTCAAGTGAGGCTTTTGCGTTGAAATAAGCTTAGAAGATCCTGAACTGCTGTAACTAATTATAGAACAAGAAATTCAGTTACTGAAAAAGCAAACCCATCAATAAGTATGTGGTTTAGAGTCCTTTTACTGCCATTATACTGGAGACTATGACTATTCGCTGATCTTTGACAGTGTTTCCCAAACTTGTCATTATTGGCCACTAATGTTTTTAAGCTCTCTTTCCAGAATTGCAGGTAAATTGGTGTGCCTTCTTTAAAAGTGTTACCAACTGCATCTGTAATTCTGTCTGGAATTGTTGAAAAACATGGTCTGTAGTGATGTGGTTTAGGAAACATCGCTCTGATTCTTGTAAAGGTGCCTGGTTGGTGGTGGTATCACAATTAACAATAACTTTTTTCCCCCAATTCTTGTGTTGTATGCAATACTCTTATAAGGTTTAATTTTCAAGTGTGGTGTGTATTTGGTCTTTTCCTGCCTTTACTGTACATGCATGTTTGAGCACTCATAAAATCAATACTCTTTTAGATGGAGTATGTTTGCATGTCCTCAGTGGTACAGTTGTGCTACTATGTCTCCAGGTGGATGTTACAGATTTTCTGATCTTACTTTTTACTTCAAGTAAACTGACACATTTGTGAAGACCATCTTTTTAAGTTCCACAACTCTGTTGGTACATTATTTATTTATTTATTTATTTTTTGCTTCATCCACTTATCCTCAGGCCATTTGAACTACAGTTTTTGACATTTCTAAAATGCACCCAGACATTTGACCATACACTGTTATTATTCCAATTTATTCTTCTACAGTATAATGCTTATATATTCTGTACTGTAATCAGTGTTTCTTCTGATGTTCTATTTATCTATCCACCTACAAATGTACTTAAAGTGGCATGTGACATGATGAGATAAACCTGTGAAATGACAGTACCAGTTTTTCATAGACTTAGCCTGAATTTCACTGTAAGGGTTATAATTTCAGGTATGCAAATTACGCTTTCTTGAGTACTCTTTATCAAGTTGAAATCGTAATCTAGTGTAAATCTCACTGATAACTAATCACACTCAAGTGTAGGGAAATGTATAAAAAGGTCAGTAGTTTAATATTGGAGATGTAAAACTGAAAAAACTGTCATTTAGCTGAGACGATACAAAAACTTTAAACTTAGATTTTTTGTTTTTAAACAAAATAGGACTGTGGTGTTCCAAGAAAGTCCTATTTAGGATTAGGATTATAGATGCAATTATTAATCCCCCCTTTTTTTCATTCGGGTTTTCAGTGACTGCCTAGCTGTTGCTGATGAGCAAATCTTAATTTCACTTGCTGAGCCTCTGGCTTTTGCATTTTAATAAAACACAAGCTGGCTTATGTACAAGAGCCATCGGTATACAAACATGCATAACTTTTCAAAAACATTTGAAGGCCTGTAATCTTCCAAAATGTGATCTAGGCCAATTTTTACTTGTCAGTTATTGTTGCTACAGATAAGCCTGTGCTGCTACAAAGAGCTACTAATACTTTTTCACAATAAGTTTAAGAAGAAATGATAAAATCTTTATAAATCTTTACCCAGAAAAAATGGCTTTTGATTTCACTCTATTCTGGGTAGAAAAAGAACTTAATCCATTAACAGTAGGCTTTTCTCTTTTATTATACATAGTAATAAGCAGCATCCAAAACTTTTAGGGAAGCTAAAGACATCCCAATCTTTAGTTATAATAGCTGGCAGTACAGAGGTTAGTGTACAAGTAAAATAAACAGCTGTAAACAGAGCTGCTAAGAACTGCCAGGGCTAGTTTAAGGTCCCTTTTCCACTAGCAGTGATTGCTATGGTGAATCTGAAAATCGCAAAACGCTAGGAATTTTTGAATCACTAGAGTTGCCACTTTAACATAGGAGTCACAGTAGGTATTTTCCACTACCGCAATTTGATTTTTACAAAAGTGTAAAAAAAAAAAAGCTACATATCCAATTGTTCACTGTGAACATAATTAAAGAATGTGATGTGCATGCTCCATTAATAATCTAATTTGTCATTGTGAGTTATTTTATGTTGTGTTGTAATAGTTTAATTTTGTGTGATCCCACTCCCAGGT
Source organism: Hyperolius riggenbachi (assembly GCF_040937935.1). Taxonomy (NCBI): domain Eukaryota; kingdom Metazoa; phylum Chordata; class Amphibia; order Anura; family Hyperoliidae; genus Hyperolius; species Hyperolius riggenbachi. The sequence goes on along the minus strand of NC_090649.1, from coordinate 176,158,199 downwards.
TCCACTGCGATCTCTTAGTAATTCACCTGTTCTTCCAGCTAAGCAGCGGCATCATTCATTTATCGAGCATCCCTCAAGTAGGCCCAATTCTCAGAATCTGCAAGCATCAGGTCCTGTGAAAATGGACAACTTTTCTCCATCCATGATACTGCCTTCAATTCAGATTTCCAAAACAGGGCCTTTGTCACAAGGGACACAGAATGACGCGCAATCCTTAGAGGATGAAGTGAGATTCTTACTCCAAGTGATCTCACAAGAAAATGAACCAGGGAGAAAATCAGTAACATCCCCTAAACGTTCTCGCTCACAAGGATGTAGTCCAACCAGAGATACAGCATTGAACAAGGTCATGAGAGGTTTCAATTCTTTAACAAAATGTCCACGCATGAACTATTTAACATGCCACTGTGAAGGATGGAATAGCTACAAGGGAGATACTTATGAGCTATCTTTGTATATTAGTGGTACTTCACTCCAGAAGAGGTCATGCATGAATATCTCGGGAGTCTCTTCTATCTCTAAGACCAGTTACCATTTTATACCTGCTGTTAAAAGCATGTATTATTAACCCTGTCTGGCTGTGGTTGCTTAAATATGAGTGGAATCTCTGCGGCAATTGGTAGAGTGAATGCCCAACAATTTCTAAGCTTGGGTTTCTTAACTGTCCTCAACCAATTTCTAACAGGTGTCTTTATGGGCTTGTCTTCACTTAATGTGTTTGCAAGCATTGTCTTTTCAATCATTGGCTGTGGGCTTCTCATCTCTTAACTGTCTTATTGTTACTTTCCCTATATGTATAAACTGGCAGTATTTGAGCTGAATTTTATGGCTTGTGCAAATCTAAAGTTGCTTGCTGCTCGCAGCTGCTCCACTCCATAATCATCTGAACAAACCCATTTAAAAGAACAGATGCTTGAAAATCCACTTTATCTTTATATTACTTAACATGTAATCATTTTTAGAATTGGCATGGACAAACAAAGGTTCAGCATATGCTGATCTGCATAACTACAGTATATAAGTGAGCAGAGGATAAAATACAGAGAGTCACCTAATATTATAGCAAACCTCATGACAGATAGGTCAAATGTGTTCTTTCTTGAATGAAAAAATGATGGGGCAAGTCTGGATTAACTAGTTGGCTTATTCATAGCAGAGTGACTCGTTTGGTTACTGTGCAATCAGGTAATCCCCATATGTTCAGTATTAATCTAATCATATCTCAGGGCTGCATAAATTAATATGAGATTCTGGGACCATTTTAGCCAATCCAACAGTGAGGAAGACCACTCTAGGAGTCTGTTCTATTACCAACAGTTAGAGTAACTCAAAAGTTTGGCTTTAGCTGTGATTTGGCTACCTTGCTCCAGGGATTTTTCCAGCCCTGCACCAGCTCCTACAAGTTATTTGCTCTTCCCAAATGAGGCTGTTGTTGTTGAAATAAGCTTAGAAGATCCTGAACTGCTGTAACTGTGGGCCCATGCATGGTCCCTGTAGCTGCGATCGGATATACGCGATATTTAGTGCTTAGCTAGACATTGCACTAATGAATTCACTATTCATCCCACTGCACATAAAGCACGTTAGGATAGTCTATTTTCCTGTGGTGTGCTGTGTTACAGTAAGGGTATTTCATACAATTATGGTTTGTATTGAAACATCATTTGTACACCTATTTTTACTTGTTTTGTTTACATTACAAGTACGTTTTCTTTAAATTATAGATCAAGAAATTCAGTTACTGAAAAAAAGCAAACCCATCAGTAATGTGGTATAAAGTCCTTTTACTGCCATTATACTGGAGGCTGACTATTCACTAATCTTTGACAGCGTTTCCCAAACTTGTCATTACTGGTCACTAACAGAGCATGTTTTTAAGCTCTTTTTCCAGAATTTGCAGGTAAATTGGCCTGCCTAGCTTCTTCTTTTAAAGTGTTACCAACTGCATCTGTGATTCTGTCTGTAATTGATTAAAAACATGGCCTGTAGTGATGTGGTTTAGGAAACATCGCTCTAATCCTTGTAACGGTGCCTGGTTGGTGGTGGTATCACAATTAACAATAACTTTTTTTTCCCAATTCTTTTGTTGTATGCAATACTCTTATAAGGTTTAATTTTCAAGTGTGGTGTGTATTTGGTCTTTTCCTGTCTTTACTGTACATGCATGTTTGAGCACTCCTAAAATCAATGCTCTGTTAGATGGAGTATGTTTGCATGCCCCCAGTAGTACAGTTGTTCTACTATGTCTCCAGGTGGAAAAAAAAAGTGTTATGTTCTCATTAGTGATATTATAGATTTTTCTGATCTTAATTATTTTACTGCAAGTAAACTGACAAATTTGTGAAGAACACACACATCTTTTAAGTTCCACAACTCCATTGGTACTTATCCACTTGTCCTCAAGCCATTTAAGTTAGAGTATTTTTAATTGCTAAATTACACCCAGGCATTTGACCATACACAGTTCTTCTGCAGTATTTGATCATCTGCTGATATGTTCTGTAATGTAGTCAGTGTTTCTTCTGCTGTTCCATTTATCTATTATATGTACCTTCAAAGGTACTTAAAGTGACATGATGAGATAAACCTGTGTAATTACAGTACCAGTCATTCATAAGAACCATTCCTTCTTTTTCACTGTAAGGGTTGAAATATCAGGTATGCAAATGACACTTTCTCTGCAATCAAGTTGAAATCTGAATGTAGTGCAACTCTCACTGATGAGTAATCAAACACTTCTAAGTTTCGGGAACATATAAAAAGGTCAATAGTTTAAGATTGGCGATGTAAAACCGAAAGAAAACTGTCATCATTCAGCTGAGACAATACAAAACTTGAAACTTAGATTTTTAGTTTTTAAACAAAATATGACTGTAGTGCTCTGGGAAAGTCCTATTTGGGGTTAGGACTATAGATGTAAGTGTTTATCTCATCATTTTATTTTCACTTCAGGGTTTTCAGTGGCTGCCTAGCTGTTGCTGATGATCAAACCTTAATGTTACTTGCTGAGGCTCTGGCTTTTGCATTTTAATAAAACACAAGCTGGCTTATGTAAAAGAGCCATCGGTATACAAACATACATAACTTTTCAAAAACATTTGAGGGCATGTAATCTGCCAAAATGTGATCTAGGCCAATCTTTACTTGTTAGTTAATGTTGCTAAAGATAAGCCAGTGCTGCTACAAAAAGCTACTAATACTTTTTCAGAAAAAGTTTAAGAAGAAATGATAAAATCTTTATAAATCTTTACCCAGAAAAAAATGGCTTTTTATCTCACTCTATTCAGGGTAGAAAAAGAACTTAATTGATTAACAGTAGGCTTTTCTCTTTCATTATACATTGTAATAAGCAGCATCGAAAACTTTTAGGGCTGCAAAATCCCAATCTTTACTTATAATAGCTGGCAGTACAGAGGTTCTACAAGTAAAATGAACCACTGTGGACAGAGTTGCTAATATGCTAATAACGACCAGGGCTAGTTTAACAGCAATCCGATTGAGGTCCTTCCTTTCCCCAAGTTCCCCTTTAAATCCTACACACACATACACAACAATAATATATAATAATAATCCGAACATTTGTATAGCGCTTTTCTCCTGTCGGACTCAAAGCGCTCAAGAGCTGCAGCCACTGGGACGCGCTCAGGAGGCCACCCTGCAGTGTTAGGGAGTCTTGCCTTGAACTCCTTACTGAATAGGTACTTGATCTAGCCAGGATTCGAACCCTGGTCTCCCATGTCAAAGGCAGAACCCTTAACCAGTACACTATTCAACACACACACACAGGGCTGTGGAGTCGGAGTAGAGGAGTCGGAGCAATTCTGGGTACCTGGAGTCGGAATCTGTGATTTCAATAAAGTGAGGAGTCTGATGATTTTTGAATAAATCCATAGCTTTTGTAAAAATTAGACTAAGGAGTCGGAGCAATTCTGGGTACCTGGAGTCGGAATCTGTGATTTCAATAAAGTGAGGAGTCTGATGATTTTTGAATAAATCCATAGCTTTTGTAAAAATTAGACTGAGTCGGAGCAATTTTGGGTACCTGGAGTCGGAGTCTGTGTTTTCATAAACTGAGGAGTAGGAGTCGGAAGATTTTTGTACCGAATCCACAGCCCTGCCTACACACCTGTTTCCATTGCATAGGTCTGCATTAAAATCTACTAGGTAAGTAGTGAGAGTTTCTCCTGAGACATCATTCATTAGTCATGTGGCTGATGGGGACATATGACTGGAATACCAGGGCAGCATAATGAGGTAGTTATCTGGAAGTGGCATCACGTCAGGCAATTCTATTTATACAGTATACTTAATGCCAATCACTGCAAGAAAAGAGCAGGCTTGTGGACATGTAGTGGGAGGGCATATGGGAACTGCACGTGTTATGAAGAGGAGACTGAGAATTTGTTAGTATGGTGTGTGGTATACCGAATGCACATGAAATGAGAAAGCAGCAGGGCCCACCACACTTGTAATGGGGTACTGCACTAGTACTGGGAAAGGGGAGGGGGGTAAAGCTTACATGGCTCACATAATTAAGTAATTGGAAGACCCATTGTCTAAGTAATCAAAATGGGGTGAGGAGGGGCCTCTTCACATGTTATAGAGAGCAATGAGGGTTCAAAGAGCCCCTCTGAAACTAAAAATTAATTCTACAGGGCACATGTAGACCATATGAAGTGGAGTGCAAACTTAATGAGAGTGTCTTATGCCCATTAAAAAGTAAAACAAAAGTGTAACCATGCCTATAACCATGCCCACGTTTTGGTCACACCCATTGTTATAACTTTCCTTCCTCCATACAACCTTACAAGCTTCAATTATACAGTAAGTCCATGCTCCACCCTCTGTGCGTGCCTAGGGCCCAACATTTTGTTCAGTTATCCCTGCAAATAAGGAAAGGCAGATTAATTATACCCCATCATTTTCAATGAGCTATCTCCCTTATATAGCCAGCCTCATAAATACAGCTGTGTGTTTCAGGTTCCTTTGTCCTCCTTAAATGTGAACGGTACAAATTTATTAACCTAATGTACTCCCCTGTCCTTTGATAATTACAAGCTGTAGTATAAGCCTTTCTACCATTAAGTCCCTGCACTTTTCCATTCCAAATGTCACCACTGCTACCTGCTGCCAACAACACTACATTATGCACTTCATAGCATTCTCACTGCCTACACTATGTACCATTGTCAGCATTTGGAAGGAAATAAGAATTGATGCCTTAATTGATGCCTGACTGGCTGTTTCTGACACTTTTCAAACCAATGTTTTCATGTCATGTTAAAACGATAACAAAAGCCAATCATATGCTTTAAAAGTTTGATTTGGCCTATTAATTCTAACTGTCCGGTTTGCAGAGTGAGAAATAGCTGTTCAAAGAATTCAATACATTGTTTTGGCTTATTTGGCATTTTTGTTTCTATTTGCAGGTAGAGGAACGGTCCCGGCTCAACCGCCAGAGCTCTCCAGCTATGCCACACAAAGTAGCTAATAGGATATCTGACCCTAACCTGCCTCCGAGATCAGAGTCTTTTAGCATCAGTGGAGTGCAGCCCGCACGTACGCCTCCAATGCACAGGCAGATAGATCCACAGGTATGCCAAGCGTTCATTACCGTATTTTTCAGAATATAAGACGCCCCTGCATATAAGACGCACCTAGATTTAGAGGGCAAAAATCAGGGGAAAAAAAATAAAATAAACAACCTATGTGCGTCTTTGGTGCAGGGGCGTCTTATGGACCTTTAACCCCCCAAAACGATCTCTAGCTAAGCTACACTGCCCATCAGGGCCGGCGCTACCATAGAGGCAAAGGAGGCAATTGCCCCAGCGCCTGTAGGGGCCCCCAGTGGCTACAAGAGGAAAACCTTTTTTTTCAAAAAGACCTTATAGTTTTTGAGAAAATCGATTTTAAAGTTTCAATGGAAAAAAAAATACACATTTAAAAACCCGCCGACTTTAACGGTTAATAGCAAATCCACCTTAAATGCTAGAAACTCTAAATTTGCAGGATATGTTAAGGAGATCATTGGGAATAAGAGGAAACAATTTTTTTTCAAAAAGACCTTATCGTTTTTGAGAAAATCGATTTTAAAGTTTCAAAGGAAAAAAGTATACTTTTAAATGCGGTAAATGTCACTTTTAGTAGCAAACCTAACGGTAGGGTAATTTTACATGTATCAAAAGAAAGAGCAATGAATTTCCTGACGGGGTTTCCAGGGGGTCCATATGCAGTACGTATGGACCTCCTGGAAACCCCTCCGCAGCCGCAGCGTTTTGGCCAGGGATCGCTATACAGCCGCAATATGGCTGTATGAAGATCCCTGGCATTTTTTCCTATTTTCCCAATTTTTTTTTAATGTTTAGAGTGTGGGAATTTTTTTTTTTTTTAATTATGTGGGGTCCCCCCTCCTGAAACGTTTTAACCCATTGTCCCCCATGCAGGCTGGGATAGCCAGAGTGTGGAGCTCCGACCGATTGGGGCTTCACACCCTGACTATACCAGCTGCAAAAAAGGTCCCTTAAAACCACTTAATGACCGCCTAACGCCGATAGGCGTCAGCAGGTCGAAGTGGTGTTTCCATGGGATCGGCCGTTCCATGTCAGTGCCTCCGTGAACAGTCTGCGAGCCGCCGCTCGTGGCTCGCAGGCTAATTGTAAACACGCGGGGAAGAAATCCCCGCTGTTTACATCAATACGGCACTGCTGCGCAGCAGCGCCATAAAGGAGATCGGCGATCCCCGGGCTCTGATTGGCCGGGGATCGCCGCCGTCTGATAGGCTAAAGCCTATTGGAGGCGGTACAGGACGGATCGCCGTCCTGTGCCGCCCAGATCCGGAGCGAGAGGGAGGTAAGGGGAGGGAGCGCGGAATATCGCTGCGGAGGGGGACTTTGAGGAGCCCCCCCACTCAGCCACACAGACCGGTGGCGATCAGACCCCCCCAGCAGGACATCCCCCTAGTGGGGAAAAAAGAGGGGCAATCTGATCGCCCTGCCTCATTCACGATCTGTGCTGCGGGCTGGAGAGCCCACGCAGCACAGATCACACAGAAATCCCCTGGTCCTTAAGTGGTTAATGCCGATTTTTGTTCCGGGCTATCTGTTGGGGGGCCCCCCAGGTTTATTTTGCCCTGGGGCTCCATTGTTGCTTAAACCGGCCCTGCTGCCCATCTACACTAAATCCTGCTACACTATACTTCACTTACCCCTGCTGCACCCACCAACCTTTTACTTCACTAACCCCTGCTACCACCACCAACTACACTTCCTTAACTGACCCCCGCAGCCAACCCAAACTACACTACACTTCACTAACTAACCCCATGCATCCAAACTACACTACACTTCACTAACTAACCCCTGCATCCAAACTGCACTACACTTCACTAACTAACCCCTGCATCCAACCCAAACTACACTACACTTCACACCCCTGCAGCATCTCACCTGATCCTATCGCCGCGATCCTCCCTCTGACTGCCATCACTGAGGGTCCCAGTAGCCATCATCCGAGGGTCCCAGGCTCCCAGCAGCAGTCATCGCGGGTCCCAGGCTCCCAGCAGCTGTCATCGAGGGGAGGGTCATCCAGCCTTTCCTTCCATCATCCCCCGCTTGTGTGTCCCAGCCGCCAGATGATCCTCGCTGCAGTCTCCTATGCAGACTGCAGCCTTTCAGTAAACACACGCTGCCGCACTGCCAACATCCTCCATAGTAATGGCGTCCTCTTCTTAGTTACAGTGCCCCCTTCTGTGTGACGAGTGGCGCACGTGTGCCAGGGTCACGCATGACGTCATGCGTGAACCTGGCGCACGTGCGCCGCTTGTCACGCAGAAGGGGGCACTGTAACTAAGAAGAGGACGCCATTACTATGGAGGATGTCGGCGGGGCAGCAGCACGTGTTTCCCCGAAAGGCTGCAGTCTGCATAGGAGACTGCAGCGAAGATCATCCGGCAGCTGGGACACACAAGCGGGGGGATCCTGGATGGGAAGGCTGGATGACCCTCCACAACGCTGCGGGGAGCTGTGGATGACGGCTGGAAGAGAGGATCGCGGCGGCAGGATCCGGTAAGTATGTTATGGGGTCAAAATACCGTACCTTTAGAATATAAGATGCACCCAATTTTTCCCTCTAGTGTTGGGGAAGAAAAAGCGTGTCTTATATTCTGAAAAATACGGTACACAGCTCTGCCTTTGTAGCAACTTTTAATGAGAGAGATTTGCCTATTAGAAATACCTAAAATGTCAGTGGCAAATTGTGAAGCAGAATCTCCATTAAGTAAACACTGACCAGCAGATGGCGTCAGATACCTTGTGTCATGAGAGCCTGTGAGGGCGGGAAACACACAGCAGTGCAGGAGTTAGAACAACACAAACTACAGAGTGATGAATATGGAATGCAAAAATTTCTCTCAACATCATGCTACATGGAAGAGGTAGATTACAGGGTACATCATGGGGTCTAAACGTGTATAAATGTGCATGTATGTGTGCATTTATACATTACCTGTATAGTGCTGTGGGCATCCGGTCGTCTTCCGACAGAAGGTCAGCACGTAGTGGTTAACGCTCTCGCCTTGCTGCACTGGGTTCCCCCGTTCCTATCCCAGCCAGGTCAACATCTGCAAGGAGGAGTTTGTATGTTCTCCCTGTGTCTGCATGTGTTTCCTCCGAGCACTATGGTTTCCTTCCACATCCCAAAAACATACAGATAAGTTAATTGGCTTCCCCCTAAATTGGCCCTAGACTATGATACATGCACTACACAATGCATACATAGACATATGACTATGGTAGGGACTAACTGTCCCTGAGGGACAGTTAGTGACAAGACAATATACTCTGTACAGTGCTGCGTAATATGTCAGCACTATATAAAGCACTATATAAATACTTAAATACATTAAATAGATGTCCTGTAACAGCCATCCAGTAATACTGCTTAGAGTAGACCATGGAGAGAGCAAAACAAGATGTGGGTCAAGCTGCCAGCCTAAGAAATATTGTACACATCTCTGTATGTAAATAAAGTTTTATTCTGAACAGCAATAATATCTTTTATGTTGGCAGCACAAATCCGTCATTTATTTCTGCAGAACAAATTGAATGTGAGCAGCCCATATGTGTTGGGATCTCTAGGTGCCAGCCATGACTTTATAGGGTATTGAGAAATAGATTTAGTGTGGCCAATCAGCTTTTCATCTTATTAAATATAAATAGACCTGTATATACTCGCATATAAGCCAACCCATGTATAAGCTGAGGTACCCACTTTTCCCTCAGAAACCAGGAAAAAGTGATTGACTCACGTATAATCCCCTCCCCAGTAGCCAAATGTGCCCACAGTACAAGTCACCCTTCCTCCTTATAGCCAGATGTGCCCCATGGACAATACAGCAGTTTCTCAAGACACCACTAGATGGCATCATAGATATGAGACACAGCGATTGCCACACTAAGAATCCCCAATCATTGCACAGCTGACACGTTGCTTGCATGCTCCACAAGCCAGGGGACATAATAGTCTTGAGCAGCGCACTCTGCACATTATGTTGCAGGGGATGCGGAGCACGGGCACAGCAGGGAACTAGCTGGCAAGAGCAGGATTACTAGTGCACAATCATTGCACTCATCTGCCAGTAACAAAACCTGCTCCACCATCCGTTCTGCTCTACTGACTTGCAAACAAGCCGAGGGGGTAACTTTTCAGCACATTTTTTGTGCTGAAAAATTAGGCTTATACGCGAGTATATACAGTAAGTTGCAACAATTCATCTTTAAGAGAAACCTTTTCGTATCAGATTAAAATACCATTTAGTGTCTGAACTACACATGGGACCCAGATGACAACGGAAACCGGAAGATTTTGAATCTTTTCAAATAATATATGTGACATCCAGATCAACACATGCATCAAGTTTCCATCAGAAGACCGTTTACATTTCCACCCACACTATGTGGGAATTCAGATGGTGTGCTGAACAGTCAAACAGTAATGATTATAGTTATGCTGATTATTTAAGGCAAATTAATTTTAAAAAATGGATGTACCAGGTCCAAGAAAGTACAGAACAAAAGGTTTCCCATTTCAATTGGATCCAAGATCCAATTTCCTGATCGATCAGTCAGAAACAGTTTTTCAGGCTCACCAATAAAGGGGACGATGTCAGCAATCCTATCTGACTAAAAGAATAATTCCGAAATTTGGATCAACGGATTAGCGGTACCCGTTCACATTAATCATACGGTCAATTGTTTATACCATTAACGAGCACCTTAAGTTAGATGAAATGTACCACATATCTACCTATCACATATCTAGAGACCTGTACATTAAATATACAACAGTCAGGAGAGTGAGAGCTTGTTCTTTACAGAACCATCACCTGACATCACCCACCTCCTCACTTTGTTCCTTCCTGTGGGAACGCAGGGAGGAAGTGGGCAAAGGTAGTTCTGTGTTCACAGGAAAATACTGGCTGGTATCCAGCTCCTCCCTGACTACTCTATGTGGGTAGTAATGGAATAGGGTAGACTAGGTTTGCAATGGAATAGGGTAGACTAGGGTTGCAACGGAATAGGGTAGACTAGGGTTGCAACGGTATGAGATTCCACAGTATGAAAAAAAATACCACGGAATTACGGTATATGGTATTATAAATTTATTTGGACCTGCCCCCCCCCCCCCTTACATTAAATAATGTGCCCCACTCCTTCAGCATACATATGATTAAGCTGCCGGGAGATTTGGGGCACCGGGTAAAACTGTAAAAAGGCTCACCCTGCTCCTGCAAACGTCCTGGTGGCGTTAGAGATAGGTGTAGCCAGTAATAGGTGGCTGCAGCATAGGCAGCCAGGGATAGGTGTAGCCAGTAGTAGGTGGCCGAAGCATAGGTAGCCAGGGATAGGTGTAGCTGGAAGTAGGTAGCCGCAGCATAGGTAGCCAGGGATAGGTGTAGCCGGTAGTAGGTGGCCGCAGCATAGGTAGCCAGGGATAGGTGTAGCCGGTAGTAGGTGGCCGCAGCATAGGTAGTCAGGGATAGGTGTAGCCAGTAGTAGGTGGCCGCAGCATAGGTAGACTGGGATAGGTGTAGCCAGTAGTAGGTGGCCGCAGCATAGGTAGCCAGGGATAGGTGTAGTAGGTGGCTGCAGCATAGGTAGCTAGGGATAGGTGTAGCCGGTAGTAGGTGGCCGCAGCATAGGTAGCCTGGGATAGGTGTAGCCAGTAGTAGGTGGCTGCAGCATAGGTAGCCAGGGATAGATGTAGTAGGTGGCTGCAGCATAGGTAGCCAGGGATAGGTGTAGTAGGTGGCCGCAGTATAGGTAGCCAGGGATAGGTGTAGCAGGTAGTAAGTGGCCGCAGCATAGGTAGCCAGGGATAGGTGTAGAAGGTGACTGCAGCATAGATAGCCAGGGATAGGTGTAGCCAGTAGTAGGTGGCTGCAGCATAAGTAGCTAGGGATAGGTGTAGCTGGTAGTAGGTGACCTGCTGCATAGGTAGCCAGGGATAGTTGTAGCCGGTAGTAGGTGGCCGCAGCATAGGTAGCCAGGGATAGGTGTAGCCGGTAGTAGGTGGCCGCAGCATAGGTAGCCAGGGATAGGTGTAGCCAGTAGTAGGTGGCCGCAGCATATGTAGCCAGGGATAGGTGGAGCAGGTAATAGGTGGCCGCAGCATAGGTAGCCAGGGATAGGTGTAACCGGTAGTGGGAGGCCTCAGCATAGGTAGCCAGGGATAGGTGTAGCCGGTAGTGGGAGGCCACAGCATAGGTAGCCAGGGATAGGTGGAGCAGGTAATAGGTGGCCGCAGCATAGGTAGCCAGGGATAGGTGTAGCCGATCATGGGAGGCCACAGCATAGGTAGCCAGGGATAGGTGTGACCAGTAGTAGGTGACCACAGCATAGGTAGCCAGGAATAGGTGTAGCCAGTAGTAGGAGGCCTGCAGCATAGGTAGCCAGGGATAGTTGTAGCCGGTAGTAGGTGGCCGCAGCATAGGTAGCCAGGTATAGATGTAGCAGGTAGTAGGTGGCTGCAGCATAGGTAGCCAGGGATAGGTGTAGTAGGTGGCCTCTGTATAGGTAGCCAGGGATAGGTGTGGTCAGTAGTAGGTGGCCGCAGCATAGGTAGCTAGGGGTAGATGTAGCCAGTAGTAGGTGCCTGCAGCATAGGTAGCCAGGGATAGGTGTAGCAGGTAGTAAGTGGGGCGCAGCATAGGTAGCCAAGGATAGGTGTAGTAGGTGACCGCAGCATAGATAGCCAGGGATAGGTGTAGCCAATCAGGGACGGATCTAGGGGGGGGGGGGGAGCAGGCGGGTATCTTGCCCCAGGCGCAGTTTGTTGAATTCTTAAAAAGGCGGCAAAATTTGGATGGGGATTGGCAGTTTAGGCACCAAAACTTGATCTTTAGGTGCCAAAACCTGACCTTTAGGGGCCAAAACTGGATGGGGAATGGCAGTTTAGGCGCCGAAACCTGACCTTTAGGCACCAAAACCTGACCTTGCCCCAGGCGCAACTTGGCCTAGATCCGTCCCTGTAGCCAATAGTAGGTGGCTTCAGCATAGGTAGCTAGGGATAGGTGTAGCCGGTAGTAGGTGGCTGCAGCATAGGTAGACTGGGATAGGTGTAGCCAGTAGTAGGTGGCTGCAGCATAGGTAGCCAGGGATAGGTGTAGTAGATGGCCGCAGTATAGGTAGCCAGGGATAGGTGTAGCAGGTAGTAAGTGGCCGCAGCATAGGTAGCCAGGGATAGGTGTAGAAGGTGGCTGCAGCATAGATAGCCAGGGATAGGTGTAGCCAGTAGTGGGTGGCTGTAGCATAAGTAGCTAGGGATAGGTGTAGCTGGTAGTAGGTGACCTGCTGCATAGGTAGCCAGGGATAGTTGTAGGCGGTAGTAGGTGGCCGCAGCATAGGTAGCCAGGGATAGGTGTAGCCGGTAGTAGGTGGCCGCAGCATAGGTAGCCAGGGATAGGTGTAGTAGATAGTAGGTGGCCACAGCATAGGTAGCCAGGGATAGGTGTAGTGGGTAGATGCAGTATAGGTAGCCAGGGATAGGTGTGGCCAGTAGTAGGTGGCCACAGCATAGGTAGCTAGGGATAGGTGTAGCCAGTAGTAAGTGGCCGCAGCAAAGGTAGCCAGGGATTGGGGATTGGTGTATCCAGTAGTAGGTGGCCGCAGCATAGGTAGCCAGGGATAGGTGTAGCCAGGATAGGCGCTCACAGTATAGACAGCCAGGGGGGATGCAGCGGCGGTGGGTACAACTACTCACTTGCCGACAGGTCCTGCAAGTGCTTACTGAAAGTGTCTATAATTTTAAACTGCAACCCACTCCGACAGGCTGTTTAGAAATCAGCCAACTTTGATTTCTTCATATGCAATACTATACTTGTTAATATACTAATCTTCTGATGTTTCATCTCCTGGTATTTTGTAAAGTACACACTATGATGTTGTGTACAGCTTAAAGTGGATCCGAGATGAACTTTTACACATTGCATAATTGGGTTCCTTTCCCATTGTTTATAGGGCATTCCTCAAGCCAAATACTTTTTTGTTTTTGTTTTAATACTGTAATTCCCTATAAACTAAAAAAGCCACGCCCACAGGTTTTCAGAGAGCCAAGGCACTTTCAGACAGTAGCAAGGGCTCATGGGAACTCAGTCTGGGCAGGAGGAGGGGGAGGTATTACTAGCCAGAGGTTTCAGAGGCAGAGGGGAGGAGGAGGAGGAGGAGGGGGGATTAGGTTTTTTTGCTCAAGATGCAGATTTGCCTGCCTCTGTGTAATGTTTACAAACAACATGGCTGCTGTCATTGTATCACAGGAAGAAAGAATCCTATTCTATTAAAGCTGTTTGCAGCTAGATTTGTTGTGTAAAGTTTGTAAACTATCTAAACTTTAGATAAGATATATAGACAAGTTACTTGTTTTAGTTAGTTTTTCATCTCGGATCCGCTTTAATGACACTCCTTACACCAACAATCCCCCCCCCCCCCCCCTTTCCAAACTTATTCGGAGTATTTTCTTGATTGCTAGTTGCATAAAAGGTATTTTATTGATAGTTCATAAAAATAACACCTAGGAGAAAACATGGAGAAAAAGTGGATTGGAACAGGCCCCTTGTCTTTTACAATGAGAATCTTTTTCTGTTCACTCTGTCCTGTACCACAGCACTGGTAGGGACATGTGTAAATGCAGATACACTGAGTGGCAATGGCTTTTTTTCTGATTACCAGCAACAAGTAACTACACCTCAGGACTTTAAACAAAGTTCATTCAATACTGGTCTACTGTAGCAGCAAGACAAACTTCTCCAGTTAGGACTGTAAAGGTTTATTTATAATAATAAATCAGTTAGAATCGATAAAAGCAGCAGTGAGCAAGAAAATACGATAAATCATAAAGATATTCAAAGCATATCACTTAATAAAGTGGAGATAACTTAAGAGAAAAAGTGAATTGGATCAGGTCCAGTGTGAATATTGCGTTGAGCAAGTTCGAGAATACCACCTTCCATCAGATGGGTATTTACTTTGACAACAGATGGAAAAAGGAAACCAGTTGTATAAGTGCATTGGTGTTGGGAACACTAAAGGTGCGTACACACACGCACTACAAAAGGCAATTAAAGGGTTCGCCGGACCTTCCCGCTGGGCTTTCTTTTAGCCAACAGTAGCGCGTGTGTACGCGCTGTCGGCGGACTGATAAGGCTGTTTCTGAGCGATCCGCTCAGCGGATCGTCACCGACGGTGTGTACACGCGCTACTGTTGGCTAAAAGACCGCCCAGTGGGAGCGTCCGGCGGACCCGTCGTTGCCTTTTGTAGTGCTTGTGAACGCACTTTTAGAGGTACCAGCTGGAACAATGGATTTGTGGCAGGTATGAATTACAAAGAATAAAGAAATTGGCATATGCTAAGCACTATTTGGATAATGGTAATTTAATTAAATCGTAGATTAAAAATGCTTAATATGTTTGTGCACATGAGGCCTATCAAATGAAATAGAAAACAGATAAAATAACATTTTCAACAATATCAAATCACTAGTTGAATTAGAAAAAAAAGATTGCTGGAATGATACAAAAGGATGTACAAACTTCTTTCCCATAGGGCCAGGTCAACGAATTTTATTTGTCAGGTTTTTGTAAATTTTTTACATACACTTTAATTACATAAGTTAAACAATCATCAGGTCTCTATAGCCATTTATCAAAGAAATCTAGATTTACATGTATTCCATATTTAGTACGGTTTCCTATTACTGCGTAATTATGCACACTATTTTTTTCCCGTCTGCTGTTTGCAATATTAAAAAAAAGTCTTATCTACTTCCCGTTCTTTCCCAGTAGTAGATGAAAAGGCTGCAAACAATGCAAACATGGGCACAATGAGACCAACATCATGTATGTCCTATGCCTTGCATCATCTTATCAGTGTGAATCCAGCTTCAGGCGTAGTGCGTCTGCAGTTGAAACAATCGCATCTCTCCACTTTGATCTGTAGATCTGAAGAAAATAAATAAACATTAGTTGCTACTGAGCAAAAGTGTATTTTCCCTTTTTGCTTCAAGACTTCAGAAGCTAAAAATGTAATACAAGTAATTTGCCGTCTCTAAGAGAAATAGATCAACCTGTAGAATATTTATGATGGCATGGCTGGTAACCTGAGGTTTGGGATATACTGAAAAAAAATCAAAAAATGATGTTCCAGTTCATGTTTAGCCTCTTTATTAGGTGTTGATTGTTTTTTTTTGTTTGTTTTGTTTTTTATTTTGCAGTCGCTGCTTTGCTTTAACTTTTATATTGTTTATTTTGATTTACGTCATTTCTGCTAATATTGAAATTCAAATAGGTGGGGTGATATAATTATTTAATTATGAATGTTCATACCCTTGAAACAACCATAAATAAAATTGTAAACATCAGGAATGTTAGATAAACTTTTCATAGTAGCATAGGAATGTAGCAGACTTATTCAACTAATTTTGCACCAAAGCGTAAATTACTGAATAATCGTTTTCTAAAGGCCCCAAAATATTTATTTTACACAGCAGTCTGTTGGCACTAAATGTAGAGGGATGGAACATAGAGAGTACTGCTCATAGAGGTATGGGGCACAGATTACATTAACAACAAAATGGGGTACAAATTGCAGAGAGAAGGGGCACAAAGAGAATGTATTACAGGTGGAGGGGGCAGGCACTGAGGCCTCTAATAAAATGGAGAGGATGCACAGGTGAACAATAATTCTATGGCAAGAGGAAACAAAGGGGCACTTATTATTTGTAAGAAAGCCCAATTTGAACCCTTATGTATGATAGTATACCTCAAGAAATGCAGACCCAATGACATTGGGCTCAGCCACCTAAACAATACCCGCCCACAAATGATTGAGGGCATTCTTCAAAAAAAGGGCAACAAAGCCCACCCTCCCACTTGAGGTGCGTACACATGCACTACTGAAAGGAACGACGGGTCCATCAGACCCTCCCTCTGGGTTGGCGTCCGCCCAGCGGAAGGGTCTGATGGACCCGTCGTTCCTTTCAGTAGTGCGTGTGTACTTACCTTTCCTTCCTTTGCAGATAGCCACTCTAGAATGTTATGGATTGGGGGTGGCTGGGGCTTAAAACATATTTAGATAAATTTTGATTTAATGCTATTTTTTTGCTACTCACTGTGTACAGTCATAGGCATACATAGCGCTATCAAAAGTAGCATCACCACCATATGGCTAATGTGATGACAGGCAATGTACAGGGAGACATGCATGTGCACTGATCCCCTATTCACTTTGGTGGTGCATTGAGTGGCATGGCAACAAAGGTGCAAAACCCTACACTGGTAGGTCTTACCCACCTCTTACCTTGTGTTAATGGCAATACTAAGACAGTTGTGACCCCCCCCCCCCCCCCCCCCTTGTTCCCTTCCCTAGTAAAGTGTTGCCTGAACTAACTGAGATATCTATACATATACATGTTCTCTTATTGTTTTCATAAATGTAAATGTATACATATTGGAAATGTTAGGGTAGGGATTTATTTATACACATTTAGAGTGTACCAGTAATATGTTTGAAGGTACTTGAGATAATTTTACCTGTGCCAGGTGTTTTTAGTATGAATTCATAAGGTTTTCTAATACTTTTGAGGTGTGCAGTTCAAGGAACCTTGAGGTTTTTATGGGGGTAGTCCTTGACATGGATAAATAAGAAACTCTGCAGATCTACAGTGGTAGCACATTATAAGTCCAGTCTTTTCCATTACCCATTTAAGTCTTTTAGCAAATAATATTTTCAATTACGTCTGCTAGCTTTTACCAAACTCGGGCAAAAAAATCATAATTCTCCTAGTTCAATAATGATTATTTTAGAGAACTATATCAAGGCAAAGGTCAGCTTTACTTTTGAGTTGTAAGTCAAAAACATAAATAGTTGATTAATCAATGAGAAAATACAATCTTATTTAGCTGTGGGTCATTGACTCCCTCCTGGGAGATTATTCCTGTTTACAAACTTCAAGTTAAAAAATGTGACGGTTAAATGTCTTTAACATAAATACAAATACACATTAAAATGCAGATTGTTTTAGTATTCAGTTACCATCTGTTTTTTTTTAATCTTTGATTTGATTTTAAATATCTTCTCTCTTTTAATACATTTTTTTCACCTTACACTCCCTATTTTACAAGTATTATTGATCATTTACAGTTTAGTGTAAGTAGTACATTAACTGACCAGTGTAATTGCTTTTGAAAATTGATTTTGCATTCCATTGATGCAGCTCATTCTTGTAAACTGGCAATTTTTTTGCTTTAAAAAGTCATGGAAAATGCATTGCGAAATCTTCCTAATGGTCATTGGTGAATTAAATGGTATAATGATCTCAAAAAGGTTTTCCTGTTTTTATGTGTGTGTCACATGTATTATGCAAATAAGAACCAGTCTTGTGTGCTTACTCCAAGCTGGCTGCAAATTAAATATTTATGTGGGCTCACTAAGTCCCGAAATAACTGCTGGCCAGCGCTATTTCTTCCTTGTAATATTCCACCATTACATTTTCTGATCAGCAGGGACTCTCTGAACTACATTTCCACAGTGCTCAGTATTCCCCTGCAGCACACTAGCCAGAACTTACTTCTCCTTTTGTTGGCCAAAATCTAAAGGTGCATACACACATCAGGCTATAGTCTTTGGAAAATGAAAGATCACAGACCAATTTTACCACCCTTCATGTAGTATGAGAGCCATACTCTACACAGTCTTTCTATGGAGCTGAACTCCACATCAGAAAAAAATCTTTGCAAGATGCTGCACACACAGATGCTGTACAGACACAAAAGATCAGTATCTGCAAAAGATCTGTTCCTGCCAAAAATCCATTCCTGCAAATTGCAATGATAGTCTATGAGATCTGCAGATCATCATACACACATGATTTAACTGACATTCATCTGCAGATCAGATCCACCAGGATGGATTTTCAGATCTGCAGATGATTGCTTGATCTGCAGATGAATGTCAGTTAAATCATGTGTGTATGATGATCTGCAGATCTCCTAGACTATCATTGCAATTTGAAGGAATGGATTTTTGGCAGGAACAGATCTTTTGCAGATACTGACCTTTTGTGTCTGTACAGCATCTGTGTGTGCAGCATCTTGCAAAGATTTTTTTCTGATGTGGAGTTCAGCTCCATAGAAAAGACTGTGTAGAGTATGGCTCTCATGCTACAGGAAGGGCGGTAAGATTGGTCTGTGATCTTTCATTTTCCAAAGACTATAGTCTGATGTGTGTATGCACCTTAAGAACTATGTTAGATTTTAAAAATCGTAACTGCTGTTTTCTTGCCAAGAAGCAACTTTAAAATGGAGAAATAGTAATACCATATCATGCTATTAGACCGTTATGAACTCAGGGATCACATACTACCCAAAATGACCTCACGCCATAAAGTTCAAAATTCTCCAGAGTGTCTCATACTCCGTCTGAATAAAATCACTTGTAATGTGGACCTACTCTTTTAGTTTACAGACCATTTAAAGTATAACTAAAGAAAGGTTGCTTGCAGGCAACATTTTGGGCCCTGTGTAATTCAAGACACAAGACAAGATACAGAATTCAATCAAGTAAAGTGGACCCAAATTAAAAATACAAGATTTCAGAAATAACATCTATTTTCTAAATTATAATAATAAATAGCAGCCTTTTTTCAGCCGCATGATGACAAATATAAAATATTTTACATTTATTGGAGGAACCCCTCCCTTCCTTTCATATTGCCGGGACAGAATCCGGCAGACTGATAGAGTAGATGGTGTGAAGCAAAGGAGGAATTGCTAATGGCTGCCACCTGTATAATCCTAGTTATGGAAAGAGAAAGGTGAAAAGCATGCACTGAAATGCCCATAGGCTTAAAGGAGTGTTTATTTAGCTTTGTATGTGTCAGAGTGCTGCAACTAAATATTTTGAATTAAAAAAATGTTTGGTTTGGGTCCGCTTTAACAAAAAACCGGAGTATCTGCTTGTGCTTATAATAACTTTAATCTTAGCCGGCAAAATATATAATACAAAACATGGTTCACACCATATTAAAATCCCTAAAACCAATCTGGACCATGTGAGCTTGTATCATTTTTCACCCACTGTCCCCATGATGGTATATTGCCGAATTGATCACCCAGCCGCAGCCTATGCAAATCAATCAGTTACCCAATCATATTTGGACATTTGTGGGCCCTCCACCCGGCGCACACCATGAGGCCTTCTCACTCACACACAGCTTGACAGTGCACTGTCACTCAGAAGCTTCATATTGGGATCACTGGAACAGTTCATAATTCTTCCCCTTGTTTAATGTTAAGGTATACTGTTATTTTACAATGGGGGTATAGCCAAACGTGATGCCTCCATTCTCCACAATATTCCCTTACTCCATTTCAATACACTGGCCAAAAAAGAACACAGTTCCAAATTAATTATAATCCCTCAGACTTCCGTCCATTTCATGAACTTCAAAGCTGTACAAACAGTGTATGTCTGCAGATGCTGATATTACTCACGACCTTTCTGCCATCAAATCAGTCCTTTTGAGGGAGCTACGCTCAGGGCTCACATAAATCCACTGGCCCGACGCTGTGTAAGCGTCACCTCACTTGCGCTAGTTCAGCTGGCTGCTCCGGTCTCCCTTTCTGCATTACTTGCGGAGGATCATGGTGCTGCCCGGCATCCCGGGATAGTGAGCGCTCACGTGGTCCACCTCGCCCCGCCCACTGACGCGTTTCGCCCCGCCCACGGGGCTTTCTCAAAGTGCGTGGGGTTGGCTAATGCTGCAGCATCACCTCCTTTTACAGGTTATCAATAACAACTCCCAGCTCCTCCCTGGCTGCGATCCGCCATCTTTGTTGCTGTCAAACTGAGGGCAAGATACAACAAACATCTTTTCCATTATTCCTCCACATATCAATTGATCGTTTTCAACTATTAACCTATTTTGGTTCCTGGACGTAGAACCTACGTCCAGGAACCATGTGCGCTACCGCGCGCCCCCACGGCCGATTGCGCGCGTGCCGGCGCACTCCCGGCCGCGGATTCGGTAGCCAGGGAATCAATGTATCGGGCTATGGTTCCTATTGTTTACCCCCCACCCTCCCAAAACTACCCAAATAAAATGTTTACTATAAAAAAAGAAAACAATACAATACAAAAAAAAACAACATGTAAATATTTACCTAAGGGTCTAAACTTTTTAAATATCAATGTAAAGATGAAATATTTCTATATTTTTTTTATTTTAAACTTGTTAATAGTGATAGATGCAAAATGGAAAAAATGCACCTTTATTTCCAAATAAAATATTGTCGCCATACATTGTGATAGGGACATAATTTTAACGGTGTAATAACCAAGACATATGGGCAAATACAATACGTGAGTTTTAATTATGGAGGCATGTATTGTTTTAAAACTATAATGGCTGAAAACTGAGAAATAATGAATTTTTCCATTTTTTTCTTATTCTTCCTGTTAAAATGCGTTTACAGTAAAGTGGCTCTTAGCAAAATGTACCCCCCAAAGAAAGCCTAATTGGTGGCGGAAAAAACAAGATATAGATCAGTTCATTGTGATAAGTAGTGATAAAGTTATAGGCTAATGAATGGGAGGTGAACATTTCTCTCGTGAAAACCACGGAACCTGAATGGGTTAAACAATATTGGATCCAGAGTCTCTCCCTTCTTCACTATACCCCCATTCTATTTAAGAAAGTATACCATATTCAAATCGGAATTCAATCCCTCTGGGATTCGTGTTCCCAGACGGTAGATCCAGGTTGCCTCAATTTTATACAAATCATTTTCAATGTCGCCTCCCCAGTGTGACACCTTCTGCTTCACAATTCCCTTAAAGGGACACTTAAGTAAAAAAAAATGAGTTTTACTCACCTGGGGCTTCCAATAGCCCCCTGCAGCTGTCCGGTGCCCTCGCCGTCTCCCTCCGATCCTCCTGGCCCCGCCGGCAGCCACTTCCTGTTTCGGTGACAGGAGCTGACAGGCTGGGGACGCGAGTGATTCTTCGCGTTCCCAGCCAAAATAGCGCTATCTATGCAGCCATAGCATATATCATATACCATATAGCAGCATAGAGGGGGCTAATGTGTCTGGGAACACGAAGAATCACTCGCGTCCCCAGCCTGTCAGCTCCTGTCACCCGAAACAGGAAGTGGCTGCCGGCGGGGCCAGGAGGATCGGAGGGAGACGGCGAGGGCAGCGGAGAGGTTCAGGGGGCTATTGGAAGCCCTAGGTGAGTAAAACTCATTTTTTTTGTTTGACTTAAGTGTCCCTTTAAAGCGCAATACAGTTGGATTTCTATTGTGGTAACGTGCAAAATGTGTCCCCAGCGGGCTATCCTTCTCCGGCTTCTCAATATTTTTTACATGTTCACCTATTCATGTTCCCAATCGTTGTTTCGTTTTTCCTATGTACAATAAATTACACGGACATTTTATACAATACACAACTCTTTCCGAATTACAATTTATATTGTCCCTAATTTCAAAGGACCTAGTACCTTTTGCATTCATAAACGTTTTTTTTCTCTCCACTAGGCCACACACATTACAATCTCCACAGCTGTACATTCCAAACTTTTGCGGAAACTTATTCAACCAGGTCTCCTTTTCCGTGCTCACAAATTCCGATCTCACCAATTTGTTCTTTAAATTGGGGGCTTTTCTGGCTGTCATATATGGTCTTTCCCCCACTAGATTTCTTATTCTCCTATCCAATAACAGAACACCCCAGTGTTTCTGCAACACCTTTTGTAATGGGTACCAATGGGCCCCATAGGCTGTAACAAATCTGATAAGGTTTTTACCATCTGGACCACCCCCCATTTTTTTACGGGGAGACCGGCCCTTTCTCAACTCCTCCCTTTTTGTCTCCATCATTTTTTGATACTCCTGTTCCACCAATTTCTCTGGGTAACCTCTCTCCCTCAACCTTACACTCAATTCCTGCCCTTCCCTTACAAAGTCCTCATCCCGGGTACAATTTCTTTTGTGCCTATAAAACTGTCCTCTAGGGACAGCTCTTTTCTGTGATTCCAAATGGAAACTGGAATAGTGCAGCAATGTATTCCCTGCTGTAGGCTTCCTGTAAGTGGAAGTTATCAACCTCTCTCCTTCCTTCTGAATTTTCAAGTCTAGGAATGAAAGCTCCCTCTCATTCCACTCATAAGTAAATTTGAGATTCCTCTCATTTTCCTTCAATCTCTCAATAAAAGCATTCAACTGTTCCCTGGTTCCTCGCCAGACCAGGAGCACGTCATCAATTAACCTCAGCCAAAGGCGAACATGCCTCTGGAAGAGGTCCATGGGATAGACATCCTGCCGTTCCCACAGCCCCAGATGGAGACAAGCGTAGGCCAGGGCACAGGATGCCCCCATCGACGTGCCCCTGATCTGGCGATAGAAACGGCCATCAAAGCAGAAGCAATTGTACTCCAGGATCAACTGCAAGGCTTAAATTATAAACTCATTATGGAGTCCCGACTCCGGGTAATGCTCACGAAGGAAAAAGGATGTCGCAGCCAATCCCACTTCGTGGGGTATAGAGGTATAGAGACCCTCAACATCCACACTTACAATCAAATCCTCTCCATTCACAGGGCGTCCCTCCAGGACGGCCAACACGTCACCCGTATCCCTAACAAGTGAGGGTAACGCCTCAACCAGAGGCTTCAACTTTCCATCAAGAAACTTACCCAGTCTCTCCAATGGACCATCAATTCCTGACACTATTGGCCGTCCCGGAGGTTTCTCCCTATCCTTATGGATCTTGGGAATAGTGTAGAATATCGGAGCCCTAAAAGTTAAAACTCTGCAAAACTCCGCCTCCTTAACTCCTCCGCCTCCCAGATTCCTTCCGGTATCAACCAACGAGTTAACCCTATTTTTAATGGCCAAAAATGGGTTTTCCTTCAACCTCAGATATGTACCTTGATCACCAAGGAGTCTTAGGCATCCTTTCAAGATACAGAACATTTATATTGCGCTTTTCTCCTGGCAGACTCAAAGCTCATCTGAGCTGCAGCCACTTAACGCATGACCAGGATCATTAGGGAGCCTTGGCCTAAGACTCTTAACTGTTTTACATACTGGCTTAAGCCGGGATTCAAACCCTTGTCAAAAAGCTCGAATCCCACATCGAGGGCAACAGCCTTACCAGTACGCTATCCAGCTATCGCTAACATACCAGTTAAAAGCTTTGGCGAGTTCTAAAATCAGGCACTGGGGCTGTCACCTGATTCAATTGCATAAGAAGACGGAGAGAAGACTAGAGGCTGTGGCTAGTACAGAGCGACAGGGAGTGGCGGCGGTGCTAGCAGAGCCTGCTAAGCTTGGGAGCCTGTTGGCTCTAGTGACAGATGGTGAGTGCCATAAGCTATAATATAGATGTACCCAGTTCTTAAAATATAGCTTGCACCAGAAAATATAAGTTTTCAAATAATGCACTATAAAGGGGCTTTTTGGACCATTGTAGCCCCTTACACACTCCAATGCATTCTGGTTCACCATGAGCTTGCTGGTTAGTCTGTACCTACAAATAATGCACCAAACTGAATATAGAATGTCCAGCTCAAAGTATTGTCATTGTAATGAGAAAAATTAGGACTCAATTTAGATTGGCCATAGATTTAGAAATGGTAAATTCTTTCAATTTTTAAAACGTTTTTGTCATTGTTCACATCCAAATTCACCTCGTCAAGAAGGATCCACTGTGTAAGAAATCTAGACTTGTTGTTTCTAAATACTCCCCAGGTATGTTTGACAGCATGTGAGGTATAGCAAAGGTAGTTGAAGGCGCCTTGTAGCACTTGAGCATCAGTGTCAGTTTCCAAACAATAGCATGCAGAAGGAGGTGGCACTATGAAAAGATGCAGTAAGTTTAAGTAAACTGCATCTATTAATGTGCCAACGTCTTCTCTGTATTTCTGATCCATTGGTGGAACTGCACACCTTGTCTGATCATTTCACTTTACATTGATTTATATTTAGTTCTAACCTAATGGGTGCATTTAAATTTACATTAAACATCTTCTAGCTGTATTTTTTTAAATACTTAAAGCGGTGATTAACAAATTATCTTTTTTATTATTATTTTATTTAGCAACTTCCACTCTTGGTGTCTGTAAAAACAACTCCAGTGCCATCTTTGTCAGCCTCTCAGTCATTACATGAACAGTCTGCAAAGGGCATGTCCGCATTCCAGGAAGGAATTGTTTCTCATCGACCTGAAATGCCAAGGCAGAACTCTGACCCAACCTCTGAGAATCCTCCTCTTCCTCCTCGCATTGAAAAGTTTGACAGAAGTTCTTGGTTACGGCAGGAGGAAGATCTTCCACCAAAGGTCAGTATGCCAATCTTGGAATCTAATTTACATTTTTTTAAAAACACCTGTGTTATGGTTACTATCCTATACATTTCTTTGTAGTCATTTTTTGTACTTAAAGAGACTCTGAAGCGAGTTAAAAACTCGCTTTTTAGCTTATAATCAACATGGGCATGCTTGCCCCAGCTAAAACGCTGATATCTCATGGCTGAACGAGGGGTCTTTACCCCCCAAATCCCCCTGCAAAATCCACAACCAACTTGGTCATAGATTTTGCTGCTCATGGAGGCAGGGCTAACCTCCATGCACGTCTATCAGCGGCGGATCTCCGCCCCTCCCTCTCAGTGAAGGAAGACTGAGAGGGGGGGGCGGAGATACGCGCTGATAGACTCGCATGGAGGCAGGGCTACGGCCATTAGCCCTGCCTCAACAGGAAGCGATCCCCGGCGAGCATGGAGGGGATTTGGGGGGTAAAGACCCCTGTTCAGCCGCGGGATAGCGACGATTTAGCTGGGGCAACCATGCCCATGATGATTATAAGCTAAAAAGTGAGTCTTTAACTCGCTTCAGACTCTCTTTAAAGGGAAACCTGAAGCAAAAATTGAGTGATGAGATAATTAATTGTATGTGTAGTTTGGGTAATAAATAGAACATTAGTAGCAAGTAAAAGTCTCATATTTTTATTTTTAGTTATTTAGCTTTATTTATTAAATTGCATCAAACTGTCACAGGGTCACAGTTGCAGTTTAGAATCCACACTCTGCATTTGAAGCTGTAAGGGCCCGTTCTCATTAGGGAGGTAAGCAGGTGATTCCCGTGAATCGCCGGGGCGCTGGCGCTTTATAAAGCACTAGCGCCATTCTAACTATATTGCAGTGATCTCACTGCCGCCGATCATGGGCGATTCGTGATTACCAGCAATCGCAAAACATGCTACATGCAGCATTTTTACCACAATTCTAGAGCGATCGTGATTAGAATGCTAAAAATCAGTAAGCATGATCGCTAAAACATTGCGAGAGTGTACATTGATTTTACCACTTTAATTGTGGTAAAGTCACCTGCTCTAGTTTTGCGTTTGCCAGTGTGAATGGGCCCTAAAATAAGTAAACTGATGACCCTTTGAACTATCCTGCAGTAAAATCTTATCTTAAGCTGTCTCTCACTGTTTATTGGCTGTTTGAAGAGACTCTGAAGTCTCGTAAAAACTATCTTTTTATTTAAAAAAATGTGTTTAACATAATTGTCCTAACGAAACCGCTGCATCCCCGCCGCTGTAATCTATCTAAATCCCCCCTAACTCCCTGGGGGGGCAATCCGGGCAGCGCTTCCGTAAGAGGCAGAGCTATGAGCCGCAATTCAGCGCGTCTGTCAGCCCGAAACGCTACCTCTCCCACGCCCCTCTCAGTCTTCCTTTACTGAGAGGGGAGGGGGAGAGGCAAGATACGCGCAGACAGATGCGTGTAGAGGCAGAGCTGCGGCTCACAGCTCTGCCTCACATGGAAGTGCACAGGGCAGCAAAATGCACCACCAAGAAAGTCGTGGATTTTGCAGGGGAGAGGGGGGGGGGGTTAGGGGGGATTTAGATAGATTACAGATTGCGGCGGTTTAGTTAAGACAATCATGTAAAACACATTTTTTAAATAAAGAGATTTTTTTTACAAGACTTCAGTGTCTCTTTAAGCTCTTCGGAAAACGGACCTACTTCAGCAAGCTCAGAGGCGCTCTGTTGCATAGATAACACAAGTTTATTAACGCTTCTTGTACTGGAAACCAGAAAGGGACTTCAAATAACTTAGTACGGGTTAGTGATGAGCAGAAATGACATATAGTAGATAAATGGCTGCGCTGGATATAAACACTTAAGGATCCGTTATCTTTTAATAATAAAAAAAATGAGAAGAATAAGATCACACTATAGGAGAAACTCACTCACACTACACTCTCACACTTGAGCAAACTGGTTTCCTTTTAAAAAAGTAAAATAACCATTGTGCAATATCCCCCTTTAAAAATGATAATCAATAAAATATATACGCTGCACTACGGTCACCTTGCAAAAAATACAGTCCTTCTAGCAGTACTACTCTTTCATAAGACCTTCATCTGAAGAATCCACTTGTGCCTGATGTATATAGTATTCAAACTGAATATGGCGCTAGACAGTCTCTACTTCCCATGTCCTTTAGACTTGTCTATATTTGCATGCACTTACAGTTTATAAAACGATCTCACCACAAGTGGGGAATTGGACGTCCATGAGTATCTCCCTATGTGCCCCCTCCTGGTGATAACCTCTCTCCACATGGGGCCAGGTACCTCAATAGACCTCTGCACACTTCGTCCCCCTCGATCGGTATCAGAGACGGGCTTCGTTGTTGTACTTTGGGTCCGGCAGATAGGCGTCACTTCCTCTGCTATTCAGTGCGTGTCACCGACCTCCACTCCTATTTCCTTGCGTTCCACACTTGTTGTATTCGCCCTCACTGTCTGTATAGGTGAAAAATGTGTAAATAAAAGGTCCTGTATCCTAGAAAATGCGGGGTGCCCCTCCACTTCCTGGCTAGAAGGATTTGATTGACATGTTTTGACAGTAACATCTGTCTTCCTCAGAATCATTGAGTGGAATCATACCGGTCGCCATATTTATTTGCCACATTGGTCCAGCCTCTGCTCCACCTACAAAATATTCTTAAAGGGATATCCTCCTCCATATCCATTGTAGTGTAGAAATCCGTAGTTCATATAGCTGTAAGAGCATGAAAAAGTGCATTCTATATTTGCATCCCTTCAGGAGCATGAACAAGTGCATTCTATATTTGCATCCCTTCAGGAGCATGAAAAAGTGCATTCTATATTTGCATCCCTTCAGAAGGGCATACAACAATAAAAAAAAAGGTGGAGAAATAGAAATAATCAATATTTATAAAAATTCTTTGAGAGCTGTACATATACATTTTTTTACCTATACATTATAACTTGCGTCCCATAGGGCACAGATATCCACTAAATATAGAAACCAGTTGCTCCTAAGGAAACCAGAGTGCTCATATACTGTCACTTCCATAATTCCCCCTCATCTCCTGTTTTCAATCCCATTCTGATAAAATGATATTTTATTTTTTTATTTAAAGAAGCCAAATGGTTCCATTTCTTCATTTAAGCCTTTAGGGGCTAGAGTATCTAGGCTGAATATCCAGTTGTTTTCCCTCCTCGACATCTTTGCCAGATAGTCTTCCCCCTCTACTATACCTACATACCACCTCAATCCCATAATACACCACATTCCACACATTACAGTTGTGAATGATCTTGAAGTGTTTGGATAGGGGATGCTCCTCCCAGCCTTTACTGATATTGTTCAGATATTCCCCGATTTGACTTGACAGGGATCTCTTGGTATGGCCCACATATCTTTTTCCACATGGGCAAGATAAACCATAAATGACTCCTTTCGTGTCGCAGGTGATGAGGTCATTGATCCTATACCTTTTATGATTCCCCTCTATATGAGAGATCTTGCTGTATCCCTGGGTTTTGTTTTAGTTTTTTTGCAATTAGAGCGCCTCCCACATCTCACAAAGCCCCCATTTTCCATTTTATGCCAGTTGTCACCACCCCCAACTCCCACTGCCACCTTTGCTCCTATACTCCTTAATTTCCTAA